>NW_028227632.1:0-102310 GCF_978045245.1 Mus caroli
GTTGCACTGAAAAACTTAGAATTTACTGAAAAACCCGCATTAGACGAAATGCACAGTGTAGTTCATTGTATATGAGTGAGTTGCACTGAAAAACTTAGAATTTACTGAAAAACCCGCATTAGACGAAATGCACAGTGTAGTACATTGTATATGAGTGAGTTGCAACTGAAAAACTTAGAATTTACTGAAAAACCCGCATTAGACGAAATGCACAGTGTAGTACATTGTATATGAGTGAGTTGCACTGAAAAACTTAGAATTTACTGAAAAACCCGCATTAGACGAAATGCACAGTGTAGTACATTGTATATGAGTGAGTTGCACTGAAAAACTTAGAATTTACTGAAAAACCCGCATTAGACGAAATGCACAGTGTAGTACATTGTATATGAGTGAGTTGCACTGAAAAACTTAGAATTTACTGAAAAACCCGCATTAGGCGAAATGCACAGTGTAGTACATTGTACATGAGTGAGTTGCACTGAAAAACTTAGAATTTACTGAAAAACCCGCATTAGACGAAATGCACAGTGTAGTACATTGTATATGAGTGAGTTGCACTGAAAAACTTAGAATTTACTGAAAAACCCGCATTAGACGAAATGCACAGTGTAGTACATAGTATATGAGTGAGTTGCACTGAAAAACTTAGAATTTACTGAAAAACCCGCATTAGACGAAATGCACAGTGTAGTTCATTGTATATGAGTGAGTTGCACTGAAAAACTTAGAATTTACTGAAAAACCCGCATTAGACGAAATGCACAGTGTAGTTCATTGTATATGAGTGAGTTGCACTGAAAAACTTAGAATTTACTGAAAAACCCGCATTAGACGAAATGCACAGTGTAGTACATTGTATATGAGTGAGTTGCACTGAAAAACTTAGAATTTACTGAAAAACCCGCATTAGACGAAATGCACAGTGTAGTTCATTGTATATGAGTGAGTTTCACTGAAAAACTTAGAATTTACTGAAAAACCCGCATTAGACGAAATGCACAGTGTAGTACATTGTATATGAGTGAGTTGCACTGAAAAACTTAGAAATTAATGAAAAACCCGCATTAGACGAAATGCACAGTGTAGTACATTGTATATGAGTGAGTTGCACTGAAAAACTTAGAATTTACTGAAAAACCCGCATTAGACGAAATGCACAGTGTAGTACATTGTATATGAGTGAGTTGCACTGAAAAACTTAGAATTTACTGAAAAACCCGCATTAGACGAAATGCACAGTGTAGTTCATTGTATATGAGTGAGTTGCACTGAAAAACTTAGAATTTACTGAAAAACCCGCATTAGACGAAATGCACAGTGTAGTACATTGTATATGAGTGAGTTGCACTGAAAAACTTAGAATTTACTGAAAAACCCGCATTAGACGAAATGCACAGTGTAGTACATTGTATATGAGTGAGTTGCACTGAAAAACTTAGAATTTACTGAAAAACCCGCATTAGACGAAATGCACAGTGTAGTACATTGTATATGAGTGAGTTGCACTGAAAAACTTAGAATTTACTGAAAAAACCGCATTAGACGAAATGCACAGTGTAGTACATTGTATATGAGTGAGTTGCACTGAAAAACTTAGAATTTACTGAAAACCCCGCATTAGACGAAATGCACAGTGTAGTACATTGTATATGAGTGAGTTGCACTGAAAAACTTAGAATTTACTGAAAACCCGCATTAGAAGAAATGCACAGTGTAGTACATTGTATATGATTGAGTTGCACTGAAAAACTTAGAATTTACTGGAAAAACCCGCATTAGACGAAATGCACAGTGTAGTACATTGTATATGAGTGAGTTGCACTGAAAAACTTAGAATTTACTGAAAAACCCGCATTAGACGAAATGCACAGTGTAGTACATTGTATATGAGTGAGTTGCACTGAAAAACTTAGAATTTACTGAAAAAACCCGCATTAGACGAAATGCACAGTGTAGTACATTGTATATGAGTGAGTTGCACTGAAAAACTTAGAATTTACTGAAAAACCCGCATTAGACAAAATGCACAGTGTAGTACATTGTATATGATTGAGTTGCACTGAAAAACTTAGAATTTACTGAAAAACCCGCATTAGACGAAATGCACAGTGTAGTACATTGTATATGAGTGAGTTGCACTGAAAAACTTAGAATTTACTGAAAAACCCGCATTAGACGAAATGCACAGTGTAGTACATTGTATATGATTGAGTTGCACTGAAAAACTTAGAATTTACTGGAAAACCCGCATTAGACGAAATGCACAGTGTAGTACATTGTATATGAGTGAGTTGCACTGAAAAACTTAGAATTTACTGAAAAACCCGCATTAGACGAAATGCACAGTGTAGTACATTGTATATGAGTGAGTTGCACTGAAAAACTTAGAATTTACTGAAAAACCCACATTAGACGAAATGCACAGTGTAGTACATTGTATATGAGTGAGTTGCACTGAAAAACTTAGAATTTACTGAAAAACCCGCATTAGACGAAATGCACAGTGTAGTACATTGTATATGATTGAGTTGCACTGAAAAACTTAGAATTTACTGAAAAACCCGCATTAGACGAAATGCACAGTGTAGTACATTGTATATGAGTGAGTTGCACTGAAAAACTTAGAATTTACTGAAAAACCCGCATTAGACGAAATGCACAGTGTAGTACATTGTATATGAGTGAGTTGCACTGAAAAACTTAGAATTTACTGAAAAACCCGCATTAGACGAAATGCACAGTGTAGTACATTGTATATGATTGAGTTGCACTGAAAAACTTAGAATTTACTGAAAAACCCGCATTAGACGAAATGCACAGTGTAGTACATTGTATATGAGTGAGTTGCACTGAAAAACTTAGAATTTACTGAAAAACCCGCATTACACGAAATGCACAGTGTAGTACATTGTATATGATTGAGTTGCACTGAAAAACTTAGAATTTACTGGAAAACCCGCATTAGACGAAATGCACAGTGTAGTACATTGTATATGAGTGAGTTGCACTGAAAAACTTAGAATTTACTGAAAAACCCGCATTAGACGAAATGCACAGTGTAGTACATTGTATATGAGTGAGTTGCCCTGAAAAACTTAGAATTTACTGAAAAACCCGCATTAGACGAAATGCACAGTGTAGTACATTGTATATGAGTGAGTTGCACTGAAAAACTTAGAATTTACTGAAAAACCCGCATTAGACGAAATGCACAGTGTAGTACATTGTATATGAGTGAGTTGCACTGAAAAACTTAGAATTTACTGAAAAACCCGCATTAGACGAAATGCACAGTGTAGTACATTGTATATGATTGAGTTGCACTGAAAAACTTAGAATTTACTGAAAAACCCGCATTAGACGAAATGCACAGTGTAGTACATTGTATATGAGTGAGTTGCACTGAAAAACTTAGAATTTACTGAAAAACCCGCATTATACGAAATGCACAGTGTAGTACATAGTATATGAGTGAGTTGCACTGAAAAACTTAGAATTTACTGAAAAACACGCATTAGACGAAATGCACAGTGTAGTACATTGTATATGAGTGAGTTGCACTGAAAAACTTAGAATTTACTGAAAAACCCGCATTAGACGAAATGCACAGTGTAGTACATTGTATATGATTGAGTTGCACTGAAAAACTTAGAATTTACTGAAAAACCCGCATTAGACGAAATGCACAGTGTAGTACATTGTATATGAGTGAGTTGCACTGAAAAACTTAGAATTTACTGAAAAACCCGCATTAGACGAAATGCACAGTGTAGTATATTGTATATGAGTGAGTTGCAATGAAAAACTTAGAATTTACTGAAAAACCCGCATTAGACGAAATGCACAGTGTAGTACATTGTATATGAGTGAGTTGCACTGAAAAACTTAGAATTTACTGAAAACCCGCATTAGACGAAATGCACAGTGTAGTACATTGTATATGAGTGAGTTGCACTGAAAAACTTAGAATTTACTGAAAAACCTGCATTAGACGAAATGCACAGTGTAGTACATTGTATATGAGTGAGTTGCACTGAAAAACTTAGAATTTACTGAAAAACCCGCAGTAGACGAAATGCACAGTGTAGTACATAGTATATGAGTGAGTTGCACTGAAAAACTTAGAATTTACTGAAAAACCCGCATTAGACGAAATGCACAGTGTAGTACATTGTATATGAGTGAGTTGCACTGAAAAACTTAGAATTTACTGAAAAAACCCGCATTACACGAAATGCACAGTGTAGTACATTGTATATGAGTGAGGTGCACTGAAAAACTTAGAATTTACTGAAAAACCCGCATTAGACGAAATGCACAGTGTAGTACATTGTATATGAGTGAGTTGCACTGAAAAACTTAGAATTTACTGAAAAACCCGCATTAGACGAAATGCACAGTGTAGTACATTGTATATGATTGAGTTGCACTGAAAAACTTAGAATTTACTGGAAAACCCGCATTAGACGAAATGCACAGTGTAGTACATTGTATATGAGTGAGTTGCACTGATAAACTTAGAATTTACTGAAAAACCCGCATTAGACGAAATGCACAGTGTAGTACATTGTATATGAGTGAGTTGCACTGAAAAAATTAGAATTTACTGAAAAACCCGCATTAGACGAAATGCACAGTGTAGTACATTGTATATGAGTGAGTTGCACTGAAAAACTTAGAATTTACTGAAAAACCCGCATTAGACGAAATGCACAGTGTAGTACATTGTATATGAGTGAGTTGCACTGAAAAACTTAGAATTTACTGAAAAACCCGCATTAGACGAAATGCACAGTGTAGTACATTGTATATGAGTGAGTTGCACTGAAAAACTTAGAATTTACTGAAAAACCCGCATTAGACGAAATGCACAGTGTAGTACATTGTATATGAGTGAGTTGCACTGAAAAACTTAGAATTTACTGAAAAACCCGCATTAGACGAAATGCACAGTGTAGTACATTGTATATGAGTGAGTTGCACTGAAAAACTTAGAATTTACTGAAAAACCCGCATTAGACGAAATGCACAGTGTAGTACATTTTATATGAGTGAGTTGCACTGAAAAACTTAGAATTTACTGAAAAACCCGCATTAGACGAAATGCACAGTGTAGTACATTGTATATGATTGAGTTGCACTGAAAAACTTAGAATTTACTGAAAAACCCGCATTAGACGAAATGCACAGTGTAGTACATTGTATATGAGTGAGTTGCACTGAAAAACTTAGAATTTACTGAAAAACCCGCATTAGACGAAATGCACAGTGTAGTACATTGTATATGAGTGAGTTGCACTGAAAAACTTAGAATTTACTGAAAAACCCGCATTAGACGAAATGCACAGTGTAGTACATTGTATATGAGTGAGTTGCACTGAAAAACTTAGAATTTACTGAAAAACCCGCATTAGACGAAATGCACAGTGTAGTACATAGTATATGAGTGAGTTGCACTGAAAAACTTAGAATTTACTGAAAAACCCGCATTAGACGAAATGCACAGTGTAGTACATTGTATATGAGTGAGTTGCACTGAAAAACTTAGAATTTACTGAAAAACCCGCATTAGACGAAATGCACAGTGTAGTACATTGTATATGAGTGAGTTGCACTGAAAAACTTAGAATTTACGGAAAAACCCGCATTAGACGAAATGCACAGTGTAGTATATTGTATATGAGTGAGTTGCACTGAAAAACTTAGAATTTACTGAAAAACCCGCATTAGACGAAATGCACAGTGTAGTACATTGTATATGAGTGAGTTGCACTGAAAAACTTAGAATTTACTGAAAAACCCGCATTAGACGAAATGCACAGTGTAGTACATTGTATATGAGTGAGTTGCACTTAAAAACTTAGAATTTACTGAAAAACCCGCATTAGACGAAATGCACAGTGTAGTACATTGTATATGAGTGAGTTGCACTGAAAAACTTAGAATTTACTGAAAAACCCGCATTAGACGAAATGCACAGTGTAGTACATTGTATATGAGTGAGTTGCACTGAAAAACTTAGAATTTACTGAAAAACCCGCATTAGACGAAATGCACAGTGTAGTACATTGTATATGAGTGAGATGCACTGAAAAACTTATAATTTACTGAAAAACCCGCATTAGATAAATGCACAGTGTAGTACATTGTATATGAGTGAGTTGCACTGAAAAACTAAGAATTTACTGAAAAACCCGCATTAGACGAAATGCACAGTGTAGTACATTGTATATGAGTGAGTTGCACTGAAAAACTTAGAATTTACTGAAAAACCCGCATTAGACGAAATGCACAGTGTAGTACATTGTATATGAGTGAGTTGCACTGAAAAACTTAGAATTTACTGAAAAACCCCGCATTAGACGAAATGCACAGTGTAGTACATTGTATATGATTGAGTTGCACTGAAAAACTTAGAATTTACTGAAAAACCCGCATTAGACGAAATGCACAGTGTAGTACATTGTATATGAGTGAGTTGCACTGAAAAACTTAGAATTTACTGAAAAACCCGCATTAGACGAAATGCACAGTGTAGTACATTGTATATGAGTGAGTTGCACTGAAAAACTTAGAATTTACTGAAAAACCCGCATTAGACGAAATGCACAGTGTAGTACATTGTATATGAGTGAGTTGCACTGAAAAACTTAGAATTTACTGAAAAACCCGCATTAGACGAAATGCACAGTGTAGTACATAGTATATGAGTGAGTTGCACTGAAAAACTTAGAATTTACTGAAAAACCCGCATTAGACGAAATGCACAGTGTAGTACATTGTATATGAGTGAGTTGCACTGAAAAACTTAGAATTTACTGAAAAACCCGCATTAGACGAAATGCACAGTGTAGTACATTGTATATGAGTGAGTTGCACTGAAAAACTTAGAATTTACGGAAAAACCCGCATTAGACGAAATGCACAGTGTAGTATATTGTATATGAGTGAGTTGCACTGAAAAACTTAGAATTTACTGAAAAACCCGCATTAGACGAAATGCACAGTGTAGTACATTGTATATGAGTGAGTTGCACTGAAAAACTTAGAATTTACTGAAAAACCCGCATTAGACGAAATGCACAGTGTAGTACATTGTATATGAGTGAGTTGCACTGAAAAACTTAGAATTTACTGAAAAACCCGCATTAGACGAAATGCACAGTGTAGTACATTGTATATGAGTGAGTTGCACTGAAAAAGTTAGAATTTACTGAAAAACCCGCATTAGACGAAATGCACAGTGTAGTACATTGTATATGAGTGAGTTGCACTGAAAAAGTTAGAATTTACTGAAAAACCCGCATTAGACGAAATGCACAGTGTAGTACATTGTATATGAGTGAGTTGCACTGAAAAACTTAGAATTTACTGAAAAACCCGCATTAGACGAAATGCACAGTGTAGTACATTGTGTATGAGTGAGTTGCACTGAAAAACTTAGAATTTACTGAAAAACCCGCATTAGACGAAATGCACAGTGTAGTACATTGTATATGAGTGAGTTGCACTGAAAAGTTAGAATTTACTGAAAAACCCGCATTAGACGAAATGCACAGTGTAGTACATTGTATATGAGTGAGTTGCACTGAAAAACTTAGAATTTACTGAAAAACCCGCATTAGACGAAATGCACAGTGTAGTACATAGTATATGAGTGAGTTGCACTGAAAAACTTAGAATTTACTGAAAAACCCGCATTAGACGAAATGCACAGTGTAGTACATTGTATATGAGTGAGTTGCACTGAAAAACTTAGAATTTACGGAAAAACCCGCATTAGACGAAATGCACAGTGTAGTATATTGTATATGAGTGAGTTGCACTGAAAAACTTAGAATTTACTGAAAAACCCGCATTAGACGAAATGCACAGTGTAGTACATTGTATATGAGTGAGTTGCACTGAAAAACTTAGAATTTACTGAAAAACCCGCATTAGACGAAATGCACAGTGTAGTACATTGTATATGAGTGAGTTGCACTGAAAAACTTAGAATTTACTGAAAAACCCGCATTAGACGAAATGCACAGTGTAGTACATTGTATATGAGTGAGTTGCACTGAAAAAGTTAGAATTTACTGAAAAACCCGCATTAGACGAAATGCACAGTGTAGTACATTGTATATGAGTGAGTTGCACTGAAAAACTTAGAATTTACTGAAAAACCCGCATTAGACGAAATGCACAGTGTAGTACATTGTATATGAGTGAGTTGCACTGAAAAACTTAGAATTTACTGAAAAACCCGCATTAGACGAAATGCACAGTGTAGTACATTGTATATGAGTGAGTTGCACTGAAAAACTTATAATTTACTGAAAAACCCGCATTAGACGAAATGCACAGTGTAGTACATTGTATATGAGTGAGATGCACTGAAAAACTTATAATTTACTGAAAAACCCGCATTAGATAAATGCACAGTGTAGTACATTGTATATGAGTGAGTTGCACTGAAAAACTAAGAATTTACTGAAAAACCCGCATTAGACGAAATGCACAGTGTAGTACATTGTATATGAGTGAGTTGCACTGAAAAACTTAGAATTTACTGAAAAACCCGCATTAGACGAAATGCACAGTGTAGTATATTGTATATGAGTGAGTTGCACTGAAAACTTAGAATTTACTGAAAAACCCGCATTAGACGAAATGCACAGTGTAGTACATTGTATATGAGTGAGTTGCACTGAAAAATTTAGAATTTACTGGAAAACCCGCATTAAACGAAATGTACAGTGTAGTACATAATATATGAGTGAGTTGCACTGAAAAACTTAGAATTTTACTGAAAAACCCGCATTAGACGAAATGCACAGTGTAGTACATTGTATATGAGTGAGTTGCACTGAAAAACTTAGAATTTACTGAAAAACCCGCATTAGACGAAATGCACAGTGTAGTACATTGTATATGAGTGAGTTGCACTGAAAAACTTAGAATTTACTGAAAAACCCGCATTAGACGAAATGCACAGTGTAGTACATTGTATATGAGTGAGTTGCACTGAAAAATTAGAATTTACTGAAAAACCCGCATTAGACGAAATGCACAGTGTAGTACATTGTATATGAGTGAGTTGCACTGAAAAACTAAGAATTTACTGAAAAACCCGCATTAGACGAAATGCACAGTGTAGTACATTGTATATGAGTGAGATGCACTGAAAAACTTAGAATTTACTGAAAAACCCGCATTAGACGAAATGCACAGTGTAGTACATTGTATATGAGTGAGTTGCACTGAAAAACTTAGAATTTACTGAAAACCCGCATTAGACGAAATGCACAGTGTAGTACATTGTATATGAGTGAGTTGCACTGAAAAACTTAGAATTTACTGAAAAACCCGCATTAGACGAAATGCACAGTGTAGTACATTGTATATGAGTGAGTTGCACTGAAAAACTTAGAATTTACTGAAAAACCCGCATTAGACGAAATGCACATTGTAGTACATAGTATATGAGTGAGTTGCACTGAAAAACTTAGAATTTACTGAAAAACCCGCATTAGACGAAATGCACAGTGTAGTACATTGTATATGAGTGAGTTGCACTGAAAAACTTAGAATTTACTGAAAAACCCGCATTAGACGAAATGCACAGTGTAGTACATTGTATATGAGTGAGTTGCACTGAAAAACTTAGAATTTACGGAAAAACCCGCATTAGACGAAATGCACAGTGTAGTATATTGTATATGAGTGAGTTGCACTGAAAAACTTAGAATTTACTGAAAAACCCGCATTAGACGAAATGCACAGTGTAGTACATTGTATATGAGTGAGTTGCACTGAAAAACTTAGAATTTACTGAAAAACCCGCATTAGACGAAATGCACAGTGTAGTACATTGTATATGAGTGAGTTGCACTGAAAAACTTAGAATTTACTGAAAAACCCGCATTAGACGAAATGCACAGTGTAGTACATTGTATATGAGTGAGTTGCACTGAAAAACTTAGAATTTACTGAAAAACCCGCATCAGACGAAATGCACAGTGTAGTACATTGTATATGAGTGAGTTGCACTGAAAAACTTATAATTTACTGAAAAACCCGCATTAGACGAAATGCACAGTGTAGTACATTGTATATGAGTGAGATGCACTGAAAAACTTATAATTTACTGAAAAACCCGCATTAGATAAATGCACAGTGTAGTACATTGTATATGAGTGAGTTGCACTGAAAAACTAAGAATTTACTGAAAAACCCGCATTAGACGAAATGCACAGTGTAGTACATTGTATATGAGTGAGTTGCACTGAAAAACTTAGAATTTACTGAAAAACCCGCATTAGACGAAATGCACAGTGTAGTATATTGTATATGAGTGAGTTGCACTGAAAAACTTAGAATTTACTGAAAAACCCGCATTAGACGAAATGCACAGTGTAGTACATTGTATATGAGTGAGTTGCACTGAAAAATTTAGAATTTACTGGAAAACCCGCATTAAACGAAATGTACAGTGTAGTACATAATATATGAGTGAGTTGCACTGAAAAACTTAGAATTTACTGAAAAACCCGCATTAGACGAAATGCACAGTGTAGTACATTGTATATGAGTGAGTTGCACTGAAAAACTTAGAATTTACTGAAAAACCCGCATTAGACGAAATGCACAGTGTAGTACATTGTATATGAGTGAGTTGCACTGAAAAACTTAGAATTTACTGAAAAACCCGCATTAGACGAAATGCACAGTGTAGTAGATTGTATATGAGTGAGTTGCACTGAAAAATTAGAATTTACTGAAAAACCCGCATTAGACGAAATGCACAGTGTAGTACATTGTATATGAGTGAGTTGCACTGAAAAACTAAGAATTTACTGAAAAACCCGCATTAGACGAAATGCACAGTGTAGTACATTGTATATGAGTGAGATGCACTGAAAAACTTATAATTTACTGAAAAACCCGCATTAGACGAAATGCACAGTGTAGTACATTGTATATGAGTGAGTTGCACTGAAAAACTTAGAATTTACTGAAAACCCGCATTAGACGAAATGCACAGTGTAGTACATTGTATATGAGTGAGTTGCACTGAAAAACTTAGAATTTACTGAAAAACCCGCATTAGACGAAATGCACAGTGTAGTACATTGTATATGAGTGAGTTGCACTGAAAAACTTAGAATTTACTGAAAAACCCGCATTAGACGAAATGCACAGTGTAGTACATTGTATATGAGTGAGTTGCACTGAAAAACTTAGAATTTACTGAAAAACCCGCATTAGACGAAATGCACAGTGTAGTACATTGTATATGAGTGAGTTGCACTGAAAAACTTAGAATTTACTGAAAAACCCGCATTAGACGAAATGCACAGTGTAGTACATTGTATATGAGTGAGTTGCACTGAAAAACTTAGAATTTACTGAAAAACCCGCATTAGACGAAATGCACAGTGTAGTACATTGTATATGAGTGAGATGCACTGAAAAACTTATAATTTACTGAAAAACCCGCATTAGATAAATGCACAGTGTAGTACATTGTATATGAGTGAGTTGCACTGAAAAACTAAGAATTTACTGAAAAACCCGCATTAGACGAAATGCACAGTGTAGTACATTGTATATGAGTGAGTTGCACTGAAAAACTTAGAATTTACTGAAAAACCCGCATTAGACGAAATGCACAGTGTAGTATATTGTATATGAGTGAGTTGCACTGAAAAACTTAGAATTTACTGAAAAACCCGCATTAGACGAAATGCACAGTGTAGTACATTGTATATGAGTGAGTTGCACTGAAAAATTTAGAATTTACTGAAAAACCCGCATTAAACGAAATGTACAGTGTAGTACATAATATATGAGCGAGTTGCACTGAAAAACTTAGAATTTACTGAAAAACCCGCATTAGACGAAATGCACAGTGTAGTACATAGTATATGAGTGAGTTGCACTGAAAAACTTAGAATTTACTGAAAAACCCGCATTAGACGAAATGCACAGTGTAGTACATTGTATATGAGTGAGTTGCACTGAAAAACTTAGAATTTACTGAAAAACCCGCATTAGACGAAATGCACAGTGTAGTACATTGTATATGAGTGAGTTGCACTGAAAAACTTAGAATTTACTGAAAAACCCGCATTAGACGAAATGCACAGTGTAGTACATTGTATATGAGTGAGTAGCACTGAAAAACTTAGAATTTACTGAAAAACCCGCATTAGACGAAATGCACAGTGTAGTACATTGTATATGAGTGAGTTGCACTGAAAAACTTAGAATTTACTGAAAAACCCGCATTAGACGAAATGCACAGTGTAGTACATTGTATATGAGTGAGTTGCACTGAAAAACTTAGAATTTACTGAAAAACCCGCATTAGACGAAATGCACAGTGTAGTACATTGTATATGAGTGAGTTGCACTGAAAAACTTAGAATTTACTGAAAAACCCCCATTAGACGAAATGCACACTGTAGTACATTGTATATGAGTGAGTTGCACTGAAAAACTTAGAATTTACTGAAAAACCCGCATTAGACGAAATGCACAGTGTAGTACATTGTATATGAGTGAGTTGCACTGAAAAACTTCGAATTTACTGAAAAACCCGCATTAGACGAAATGCAAAGTGTAGTACATTGTATATGAGTGAGTTGCACTGAAAAACTTAGAATTTACTGAAAAACCCGCATTAGACGAAATGCACAGTGTAGTACATTGAATATGAGTGTGTTGCACTGAAAAACTTAGAATTTACTGAAAAACCCGCATTAGACGAAATGCACAGTGTAGTACATTGTATATGAGTGAGTTGCACTGAAATACTTAGAATTTACTGAAAAACCCGCATTAGAGGAAATGCACAGTGTAGTACATTGTATATGAGTGAGTTGCACTGAAAAACTTAGAATTTACTGAAAAACCACCATTAGACGAAATGCACAGTGTAGTACATTGTATATGAGTGAGTTGCACTGAAAAACTTAGAATTTTTCTGAAAAACCCGCATCTAGACGAAATGCACAGTGTAGTACATAGTATATGAGTGAGTTGCACTGAAAAACTTAGAATTTACTGAAAAACCCGCATTAGACGAAATGCACAGTGTAGTACATAGTATATGAGTGAGTTGCACTGAAAAACTTAGAATTTACTGAAAAACCCGCATTAGAGGAAATGCACAGTGTAGTACATTGTATATGAGTGAGTTGCACTGAAAAACTTAGAATTTACTGAAAAACCCGCATTAGACGAAATGCACAGTGTAGTACATTGTATATGAGTGAGTTGCACTGAAAAACGTAGAATTTACTGAAAAACCCGCTTTAGACGAAATGCACAGTGTAGTACATTGTATATGAGTGAGTCGTATTGAAAAACTTAGAATTTACTGAAAAACCCGCATTAGACGAAATGCACAGTGTAGTACATTGTATATGAGTGAGTTGCATTGAAAAACTTAGAATTTACTGAAAAACCTGCATTAGACGAAATGCACAGTGTAGTACATTGTATATGAGTGAGTTGCACTGAAAAACTTAGAATTTACTGAAAAACCCGCATTAGACGAAATGCACAGTGTAGTACATTATATATGAGTGAGTTGCACTGAAAAACTTACAATTTACTGAAAAACCCGCATTAGACGAAATGCACAGTGTAGTACATTGTATATGAGTGAGTTGCACTGAAAAACTTAGAATTTACTGAAAAACCCGCATTAGACGAAATGCACAGTGTAGTACATTGTATATGAGTGAGTTGCACTGAAAAACTTAGAATTTACTGAAAAACCCGCATTAGACGAAATGCACAGTGTAGTACATTGTATATGAGTGAGTTGCACTGAAAAACTTAGAATTTACTGAAAAACCCGCATTAGACGAAAATGCACAGTGTAGTACATTGTATATGAGTGAGTTGCACTGAAAAACTTAGAATTTACTGAAAAACCCGCATTAGACGAAATGCACAGTGTAGTACATTGTATATGAGTGAGTTGCACTGAAAAACTTAGAATTTACGGAAAAACCCGCATTAGACGAAATGCACAGTGTAGTACATTGTATATGAGTGAGTTGCACTGAAAAACTTAGAATTTACTGAAAAACCCGCATTAGACGAAATGCACAGTGTAGTACATTGTATATGAGTGAGTTGCACTGGAAAACTTAGAATTTACTGAAAAACCCGCATTAGACGAAATGCACAGTGTAGTACATTGTATATGAGTGAGTTGCACTGAAAAACTTAGAATTTACTGAAAAACCCGCATTAGACGAAATGCACAGTGTAGTACATTGTATATGAGTGAGTTGCACTGAAAAACTTAGAATTTACTGAAAAACCCGCATTAGACGAAATGCACAGTGTAGTACATTGTATATGAGTGAGTTGCTCTGAAAAACTAAGAATTTACTGAAAAACCCGCATTAGACGAAATGCACTGTGTAGTACATTGTATATGAGTGAGTTGCACTGAAAAACTTAGAATTTACTGAAAAACCCGCATTAGACGAAATGCACAGTGTAGTACATTGTATATGAGTGAGTTGCACTGAAAAATTTAGAATTTACTGAAAAACCCGCATTAGACGAAATGCACAGTGTAGTACATTGAATATGAGTGCGTTGCACTGAAAAACTTAGAATTTACTGAAAAACCCGCATTAGAGGAAATGCACAGTGTAGTACATTGTATATGAGTGAGTTGCACTGAAAAACTTAGAATTTACTGAAAAACCACCATTAGACGAAATGCACAGTGTAGTACATTGTATATGAGTGAGTTGCACTGAAAAACTTAGAATTTACTGAAAAACCCGCATTAGACGAAATGCACAGTGTAGTACATAGTATATGAGTGAGTTGCACTGAAAAACTTAGAATTTACTGAAAAACCCGCATTAGACGAAATGCACAGTGTAGTAAATAGTATATGAGTGAGTTGCACTGAAAAACTTAGAATTTACTGAAAAACCCGCATTAGACGAAATGCACAGTGTAGTACATTGTATATGAGTGAGTTGCACTGAAAAACTTAGAATTTACTGAAAAACCCGCATTAGACGAAATGAACAGTGTAGTACATTGTATATGAGTGAGTTGCACTGAAAAACGTAGACTTTACTGAAAAACCCGCTTTAGACGAAATGCACAGTGTAGTACATTGTATATGAGTGAGTCGTATTGAAAAACTTAGAATTTACTGAAAAACCCGCATTAGACGAAATGCACAGTGTAGTACATTGTATATGAGTGAGTTGCATTGAAAAACTTAGAATTTACTGAAAAACCCGCATTAGACGAAATGCACAGTGTAGTACATTGTATATGAGTGAGTAGCACTGAAAAACTTAGAATTTACTGAAAAACCCTCATTAGACGAAATGCACAGTGTAGTACATTGTATATGAGTGAGTTGCACTGAAATACTTAGAATTTACTGAAAAACCCGCATTAGACGAAATGTACAGTGTAGTACATTGTATATGAGTGAGTTGCACTGAAAAACTTAGAATTTACTGAAAAACCCGCATTAGACGAAATGCACAGTGTAGTACATTATATATGAGTGAGTTGCACTGAAAAACTTACAATTTACTGAAAAACCCGCATTAGACGAAATGCACAGTGTAGTACATTGTATATGAGTGAGTTGCACTGAAAAACTTAGAATTTACTGAAAAACCCGCATTAGACGAAATGCACAGTGTAGTACATTGTATATGAGTGAGTTGCACTGAAAAACTTAGAATTTACTGAAAAACCCGCATTAGACGAAATGCACAGTGTAGTACATTGTATATGAGTGAGTTGCACTGAAAAACTTAGAATTTACTGAAAAACACGCATTAGACGAAATGCACAGTGTAGTACATTGTATATGAGTGAGTTGCACTGAAAAACTTAGAATTTTCTGAAAAACCCGCATTAGACGAAATGCACAGTGTAGTACATAGTATATGAGTGAGTTGCACTGAAAAACTTAGAATTTACTGAAAAACCCGCATTAGACGAAATGCACAGTGTAGTACATTGTATATGAGTGAGTTGCACTGAAAAACTTAGAATTTACTGAAAAACCCGCATTAGACGAAATGCACAGTGTAGTACATAGTATATGAGTGAGTTGCACTGAAAAACTTAGAATTTACTGAAAAACCCGCATTAGAGGAAATGCACAGTGTAGTACATTGTATATGAGTGAGTTGCACTGAAAAACTTAGAATTTACTGAAAAACCCGCATTAGACGAAATGCACAGTGTAGTACATTGTATATGAGTGAGTTGCATTGAAAAACTTAGAATTTACTGAAAAACCTGCATTAGACGAAATGCACAGTGTAGTACATTGTATATGAGTGAGTTGCACTGAAAAACTTAGAATTTACTGAAAAACCCGCATTAGACGAAATGCACAGTGTAGTACATTATATATGAGTGAGTTGCACTGAAAAACTTACAATTTACTGAAAAACCCGCATTAGACGAAATGCACAGTGTAGTACATTGTATATGAGTGAGTTGCACTGAAAAACTTAGAATTTACTGAAAAACCCGCATTAGACGAAATGCACAGTGTAGTACATTGTATATGAGTGAGTTGCACTGAAAAACTTAGAATTTACTGAAAAACCCGCATTAGACGAAATGCACAGTGTAGTACATTGTATATGAGTGAGTTGCACTGAAAAACTTAGAATTTACTGAAAAACCCGCATTAGACGAAATGCACAGTGTAGTACATTGTATATGAGTGAGTTGCACTGAAAAACTTAGAATTTACTGAAAAACCCGCATTAGACGAAATGCACAGTGTAGTACATTGTATATGAGTGAGTTGCACTGAAAAACTTAGAATTTACGGAAAAACCCGCATTAGACGAAATGCACAGTGTAGTACATTGTATATGAGTGAGTTGCACTGAAAAACTTAGAATTTACTGAAAAACCCGCATTAGACGAAATGCACAGTGTAGTACATTGTATATGAGTGAGTTGCACTGGAAAACTTAGAATTTACTGAAAAACCCGCATTAGACGAAATGCACAGTGTAGTACATTGTATATGAGTGAGTTGCACTGAAAAACTTAGAATTTACTGAAAAACCCGCATTAGACGAAATGCACAGTGTAGTACATTGTATATGAGTGAGTTGCACTGAAAAACTTAGAATTTACTGAAAAACCCGCATTAGACGAAATGCACAGTGTAGTACATTGTATATGAGTGAGTTGCTCTGAAAAACTAAGAATTTACTGAAAAACCCGCATTAGACGAAATGCACTGTGTAGTACATTGTATATGAGTGAGTTGCACTGAAAAACTTAGAATTTACTGAAAAACCCGCATTAGACGAAATGCACAGTGTAGTACATTGTATATGAGTGAGTTGCACTGAAAAATTTAGAATTTACTGAAAAACCCGCATTAGACGAAATGCACAGTGTAGTACATTGAATATGAGTGCGTTGCACTGAAAAACTTAGAATTTACTGAAAAACCCGCATTAGAGGAAATGCACAGTGTAGTACATTGTATATGAGTGAGTTGCACTGAAAAACTTAGAATTTACTGAAAAACCACCATTAGACGAAATGCACAGTGTAGTACATTGTATATGAGTGAGTTGCACTGAAAAACTTAGAATTTACTGAAAAACCCGCATTAGACGAAATGCACAGTGTAGTACATAGTATATGAGTGAGTTGCACTGAAAAACTTAGAATTTACTGAAAAACCCGCATTAGACGAAATGCACAGTGTAGTAAATAGTATATGAGTGAGTTGCACTGAAAAACTTAGAATTTACTGAAAAACCCGCATTAGACGAAATGCACAGTGTAGTACATTGTATATGAGTGAGTTGCACTGAAAAACTTAGAATTTACTGAAAAACCCGCATTAGACGAAATGAACAGTGTAGTACATTGTATATGAGTGAGTTGCACTGAAAAACGTAGACTTTACTGAAAAACCCGCTTTAGACGAAATGCACAGTGTAGTACATTGTATATGAGTGAGTCGTATTGAAAAACTTAGAATTTACTGAAAAACCCGCATTAGACGAAATGCACAGTGTAGTACATTGTATATGAGTGAGTCGTATTGAAAAACTTAGAATTTACTGAAAAACCCGCATTAGACGAAATGCACAGTGTAGTACATTGTATATGAGTGAGTAGCACTGAAAAACTTAGAATTTACTGAAAAACCCTCATTAGACGAAATGCACAGTGTAGTACATTGTATATGAGTGAGTTGCCACTGAAATACTTAGAATTTACTGAAAAACCCGCATTAGACGAAATGTACAGTGTAGTACATTGTATATGAGTGAGTTGCACTGAAAAACTTAGAATTTACTGAAAAACCCGCATTAGACGAAATGCACAGTGTAGTACATTATATATGAGTGAGTTGCACTGAAAAACTTACAATTTACTGAAAAACCCGCATTAGACGAAATGCACAGTGTAGTACATTGTATATGAGTGAGTTGCACTGAAAAACTTAGAATTTACTGAAAAACCCGCATTAGACGAAATGCACAGTGTAGTACATTGTATATGAGTGAGTTGCACTGAAAAACTTAGAATTTACTGAAAAACCCGCATTAGACGAAATGCACAGTGTAGTACATTGTATATGAGTGAGTTGCACTGAAAAACTTAGAATTTACTGAAAAACACGCATTAGACGAAATGCACAGTGTAGTACATTGTATATGAGTGAGTTGCACTGAAAAACTTAGAATTTACTGAAAAACCCGCATTAGACGAAATGCACAGTGTAGTACATTGTATATGAGTGAGTTGCACTGAAAAACTTAGAATTTACGGAAAAACCCGCATTAGACGAAATGCACAGTGTAGTACATTGTATATGAGTGAGTTGCACTGAAAAACTTAGAATTTACTGAAAAACCCGCATTAGACGAAATGCACAGTGTAGTACATTGTATATGAGTGAGTTGCACTGGAAAACTTAGAATTTACTGAAAAACCCGCATTAGACGAAATGCACAGTGTAGTACATTGTATATGAGTGAGTTGCACTGAAAAACTTAGAATTTACTGAAAAACCCGCATTAGACGAAATGCACAGTGTAGTACATTGTATATGAGTGAGTTGCACTGAAAAACTTAGAATTTACTGAAAAACCCGCATTAGACGAAATGCACAGTGTAGTACATTGTATATGAGTGAGTTGCACTGAAAAACTAAGAATTTACTGAAAAACCCGCATTAGACGAAATGCACTGTGTAGTACATTGTATATGAGTGAGTTGCACTGAAAAACTTAGAATTTACTGAAAAACCCGCATTAGACGAAATGCACAGTGTAGTACATTGTATATGAGTGAGTTGCACTGAAAAACTTAGAATTTACTGAAAAACCCGCATTAGACGAAATGCACAGTGTAGTACATTGTATATGAGTGAGTTGCACTGAAATACTTAGAATTTACTGAAAAACCCGCATTAGAGGAAATGCACAGTGTAGTACATTGTATATGAGTGAGTTGCACTGAAAAACTTAGAATTTACTGAAAAACCACCATTAGACGAAATGCACAGTGTAGTACATTGTATATGAGTGAGTTGCACTGAAAAACTTAGAATTTACTGAAAAACCCGCATTAGACGAAATGCACAGTGTAGTACATTGTATATGAGTGAGTTGCACTGGAAAACTTAGAATTTACTGAAAAACCCGCATTAGACGAAATGCACAGTGTAGTACATTGTATATGAGTGAGTTGCACTGAAAAACTTAGAATTTACTGAAAAACCCGCATTAGACGAAATGCACAGTGTAGTACATTGTATATGAGTGAGTTGCACTGAAAAACTTAGAATTTACTGAAAAACCCGCATTAGACGAAATGCACAGTGTAGTACATTGTATATGAGTGAGTTGCACTGAAAAACTAAGAATTTACTAAAAAACCCGCATTAGACGAAATGCACTGTGTAGTACATTGTATATGAGTGAGTTGCACTGAAAAACTTAGAATTTACTGAAAAACCCCGCATTAGACGAAATGCACAGTGTAGTACATTGTATATGAGTGAGTTTGCACTGAAAAACTTAGAATTTACTGAAAAACCCGCATTAGACGAAATGCACAGTGTAGTACATTGTATATGAGTGAGTTGCACTGAAAAACTTAGAATTTACTGAAAAACCCGCATTAGACGAAATGCACAGTGTAGTACATTGTATATGAGTGAGTTGCACTGAAATACTTAGAATTTACTGAAAAACCCGCATTAGAGGAAATGCACAGTGTAGTACATTGTATATGAGTGAGTTGCACTGAAAAACTTAGAATTTACTGAAAAACCACCATTAGACGAAATGCACAGTGTAGTACATTGTATATGAGTGAGTTGCACTGAAAAACTTAGAATTTACTGAAAAACCCGCATTAGACGAAATGCACAGTGTAGTACATAGTATATGAGTGAGTTGCACTGAAAAACTTAGAATTTACTGAAAAACCCGCATTAGACGAAATGCACAGTGTAGTACATAGTATATGAGTGAGTTGCACTGAAAAACTTAGAATTTACTGAAAAACCCGCATTAGACGAAATGCACAGTGTAGTACATTGTATATGAGTGAGTTGCACTGAAAAACTTAGAATTTACTGAAAAACCCGCATTAGACGAAATGAACAGTGTAGTACATTGTATATGAGTGAGTTGCACTGAAAAACGTAGAATTTACTGAAAAACCCGCTTTAGATGAAATGCACAGTGTAGTACATTGTATATGAGTGAGTCGTATTGAAAAACTTAGAATTTACTGAAAAACCCGCATTAGACGAAATGCACAGTGTAGTACATTGTATATGAGTGAGTTGCATTGAAAAACTTAGAATTTACTGAAAAACCCGCATTAGACGAAATGCACAGTGTAGTACATTGTATATGAGTGACTAGCACTGAAAAACTTAGAATTTACTGAAAAACCCGCATTAGACGAAATGCACAGTGTAGTACATTGTATATGAGTGAGTTGCACTGAAATACTTAGAATTTACTGAAAAACCCGCATTAGACGAAATGTACAGTGTAGTACATTGTATATGAGTGAGTTGCACTGAAAAACTTAGAATTTACTAAAAAATCCGCATTAGACGAAATGCACAGTGTAGTACATTATATATGAGTGAGTTGCACTGAAAAACTTACAATTTACTGAAAAACCCGCATTAGACGAAATGCACAGTGTCAGTACATTGTATATGAGTGAGTTGCACTGAAAAACTTAGAATTTACTGAAAAACCCGCATTAGACGAAATGCACAGTGTAGTACATTGTATATGAGTGAGTTGCACTGAAAAACTTAGAATTTACTGAAAAACCCGCATTAGACGAAATGCACAGTGTAGTACATTGTATATGAGTGAGTTGCACTGAAAAACTTAGAATTTACTGAAAAACCCGCATTAGACGAAATGCACAGTGTAGTACATTGTATATGAGTGAGTTGCACTGAAAAACTTAGAATTTACTGAAAAACCCGCATTAGACGAAATGCACAGTGTAGTACATTGTATATGAGTGAGTTGCACTGAAAAACTTAGAATTTACTGAAAAACCCGCATTAGACGAAATGCACAGTGTAGTACATTGTATATGAGTGAGTTGCACTGAAAAACTTAGAATTTACTGAAAAACCCGCATTAGACGAAATGCACAGTGTAGTACATTGTATATGAGTGAGTTGCACTGAAAAACTTAGAATTTACTGAAAAACCCGCATTAGACGAAATGCACAGTGTAGTACATTGTATATGAGTGAGTTGCACTGAAAAACTTAGAATTTACTGAAAAACCCGCATTAGACGAAATGCACAGTGTAGTACATTGTATATGAGTGAGTTGCACTGAAAAACTTAGAATTTACTGAAAAACCCGCATTAGACGAAATGCACAGTGTAGTACATTGTATATGAGTGAGTTGCATTGAAAAACTTTGAATTTACTGAAAAACCCGCATTAGACGAAATGCACAGTGTAGTACATTGTATATGAGTGAGTTGCACTGAAAAACTTAGAATTTACTGAAAAACCCGCATTAGATGAAATGCACAGTGTAGTACATTGTATATGAGTGAGTTGCACTGAAAAACTTAGAATTTACTGAAAACCCGCATTAGACGAAATGCACAGTGTAGTACATTGTATATGAGTGAGTTGCACTGAAAAACTTAGAATTTACTGAAAAACCCGCATTAGACGAAATGCACAGTGTAGTACATTGTATATGAGTGAGTTGCACTGAAAAACTTAGAATTTACTGAAAAACCCGCATTAGACGAAATGCACAGTGTAGTACATTGTATATGAGTGAGTTGCACTGAAAAACTTAGAATTTACTGAAAACCCGCATTAGACGAAATGCACAGTGTAGTACATTGTATATGAGTGAGTTGCACTGAAAAAGTTAGAATTTACTGAAAAACCCGCATTAGACGAAATGCACTGTGTAGTACATTGTATATGAGTGAGTTGCACTGAAAAACTTAGAATTTACTGAAAAACCCGCATTAGACGAAATGCACAGTGTAGTACATTGTATATGAGTGAGTTGCACTGAAAAACTTAGAATTTACTGAAAAACCCGCATTAGACGAAATGCACAGTGTAGTACATTGTATATGAGTGAGTTGCACTGAAAAACTTAGAATTTACTGAAAAACCCGCATTAGACGAAATGCACAGTGTAGTACATTGTATATGAGTGAGTTGCACTGAAAAACTTAGAATTTACTGAAAAACCCGCATTAGACGAAATGCACAGTGTAGTACATTGTATATGAGTGAGTTGCACTGAAAAACTTAGAATTTACTGAAAAACCCGCATTAGATGAAATGCACAGTGTAGTACATTGTATATGAGTGAGTTGCACTGAAAAACTTAGAATTTACTGAAAATCCGCATTAGACGAAATGCACAGTGTAGTACATTGTATATGAGTGAGTTGCACTGAAAAACTTAGAATTTACTGAAAAACCCGCATTAGACGAAATGCACAGTGTAGTACATTGTATATGAGTGAGTTGCACTGAAAAACTTAGAATTTACTGAAAACCCGCATTAGACGAAATGCACAGTGTAGTACATTGTATATGAGTGAGTTGCACTGAAAAAGTTAGAATTTACTGAAAAACCCGCATTAGACGAAATGCACTGTGTAGTACATTTTATATGAGTGAGTTGCACTGAAAAACTTAGAGTTTACTGAAAAACCCGCATTAGACGAAATGCACAGTGTAGTACATTGTATATGAGTGAGTTGCACTGAAAAACTTAGAATTTACTGAAAAACCCGCATTAGACGAAATGCACAGTGTAGTACATTGTATATGAGTGAGTTGCACTGAAAAACTTAGAATTTACTGAAAAACCCGCATTAGACGAAATGCACAGTGTAGTACATTGTATATGAGTGAGTTGCACTGAAAAACTTAGAATTTACTGAAAAACCCGCATTAGACGAAATGAACAGTGTAGTACATTGTATATGAGTGAGTTGCACTGAAAAACTTAGAATTTACTGAAAAACCCGCATTAGACGAAATGAACAGTGTAGTACATTGTATATGAGTGAGTTGCACTGAAAATCTTAGAATTTACTGAAAAACCCGCATTAGACGAAATGCACAGTGTAGTACATTGTATATGAGTGAGTTGCACTGAAAAACTTAGAATTTACTGAAAAACCCGCATTAGACGAAATGCACAGTGTAGTACATTGTATATGAGTGAGTTGCACTGAAAAACTTAGAATTTACTGAAAAACCCGCATTAGACGAAATGCACAGTGTAGTACATTGTATATGAGTGAGTTGCACTGAAAAACTTAGAATTTACTGAAAAACCCGCATTAGACGAAATGCACAGTGTAGTACATTGTATATGAGTGAGTTGCACTGAAAAACTTAGAATTTACTGAAAAACCCGCATTAGACGAAATGCACAGTGTAGTACATTGTATATGAGTGAGTTGCACTGAAAAACTTAGAATTTACTGAAAATCCGCATTAGACGAAATGCACAGTGTAGTACATTGTATATGAGTGAGTTGCACTGAAAAACTTAGAATTTACTGAAAATCCGCATTAGACGAAATGCACAGTGTAGTACATTGTATATGAGTGAGTTGCACTGAAAAACTTAGAATTTACTGAAAAACCCGCATTAGACGAAATGCACAGTGTAGTACATTGTATATGAGTGAGTTGCACTGAAAAACTTAGAATTTACTGAAAAACCCGCATTAGACAAAATGCACAGTGTAGTACATTGTATATGAGTGAGTTGCACTGAAAAACTTAGAATTTACTGAAAAACCCGCATTAGACGAAATGCACAGTGTAGTACATTGTATATGAGTGAGTTGCACTGAAAAACTTAGAATTTACTGAAAAACCCGCATTAGACGAAATGAACACTGTAGTACATTGTATATGAGTGAGTTGCACTGAAAAACTTAGAATTTACTGAAAAACCCGCATTAGACGAAATGCACAGTGTAGTACATTGTATATGAGTGAGTTGCACTGAAAAACTTAGAATTTACTGAAAAACCCGCATTAGACGAAATGCACAGTGTAGTACATTGTATATGAGTGAGTTGCACTGAAAAACTTAGAATTTACTGAAAAACCCGCATTAGACGAAATGCACAGTGTAGTACATTGTATATGAGTGAGTTGCACTGAAAAACTTAGAATTTACTGAAAACCCGCATTAGACGAAATGCACAGTGTAGTACATTGTATATGAGTGAGTTGCACTGAAAAAGTTAGAATTTACTGAAAAACCCGCATTAGACGAAATGCACTGTGTAGTACATTTTATATGAGTGAGTTGCACTGAAAAACTTAGAATTTACTGAAAAACCCGCATTAGACGAAATGCACAGTGTAGTAAATTGTATATGAGTGAGTTGCACTGAAAAACTTAGAATTTACTGAAAAACCCGCATTAGACGAAATGCACAGTGTAGTACATTGTATATGAGTGACTTGCACTGGAAAATTTAGAATTTACTGAAAAACCCGCATTAGACGAAATGCACAGTGTAGTACATTGTATATGAGTGAGTTGCACTGAAAAACTTAGAATTTACTGAAAAACCCGCATTAGACGAAATGCACAGTGTAGTACATTGTATATGAGTGAGTTGCACTGAAAAACTTAGAATTTACTGAAAAACCCGCATTAGACGAAATGAACAGTGTAGTACATTGTATATGAGTGAGTTGCACTGAAAATCTTAGAATTTACTGAAAAACCCGCATTAGACGATATGCACAGTGTAGTACATTGTATATGAGTGAGTTGCACTGAAAAACTTAGAATTTACTGAAAAACCCGCATTAGACGAAATGCACAGTGTAGTACATTGTATATGAGTGAGTTGCACTGAAAAACTTAGAATTTACTGAAAAACCCGCATTAGACGAAATGCACAGTGTAGTACATTGTATATGAGTGAGTTGCACTGAAAAACTTAGAATTTACTGAAAAACCCGCATTAGACGAAATGCACAGTGTAGTACATTGTATATGAGTGAGTTGCACTGAAAAACTTAGAATTTACTGAAAAACCCGCAATAGACGAAATGCACAGTGTAGTACATTGTATATGAGTGAGTTGCACTGAAAAACTTAGAATTTACTGAAAATCCGCATTAGACGAAATGCACAGTGTAGTACATTGTATATGAGTGAGTTGCACTGAAAAACTTAGAATTTACTGAAAAACCCGCATTAGACGAAATGCACAGTGTAGTACATTGTATATGAGTGAGTTGCACTGAAAAACTTAGAATTTACTGAAAAACCCGCATTAGACAAAATGCACAGTGTAGTACATTGTATATGAGTGAGTTGCACTGAAAAACTTAGAATTTACTGAAAAACCCGCATTAGACGAAATGCACAGTGTAGTACATTGTATATGAGTGAGTTGCACTGAAAAACTTAGAATTTACTGAAAAACCCGCATTAGACGAAATGAACAGTGTAGTACATTGTATATGAGTGAGTTGCACTGAAAAACTTAGAATTTACTGAAAAACCCGCATTAGACGAAATGCACAGTGTAGTACATTGTATATGAGTGAGTTGCACTGAAAAACTTAGAATTTACTGAAAAACCCGCATTAGACGAAATGCACAGTGTAGTACATTGTATATGAGTGAGTTGCACTGAAAAACTTAGAATTTACTGAAAAACCCGCATTAGACGAAATGCACAGTGTAGTACATTGTATATGAGTGAGTTGCACTGAAAAACTTAGAATTTACTGAAAAACCCGCATTAGGCAAAATGCACAGTGTAGTACATTGTATATGAGTGAGTTGCACTGAAAAACTTAGAATTCACTGAAAAACCCGTATTAGACGAAATGCACAGTGTAGTACATTGTATATGAGTGAGTTGCACTGAATAACTTAGAATTTACTGAAAAACCCGCATTAGACGAAATGCACAGTGTAGTACATTGTATATGAGTGAGTTGCACTGAAAAACTTAGAATTTACTGAAAAACCCGCATTAGACGAAATGCACAGTGTAGTACATTGTATATGAGTGAGTTGCACTGAAAAACTTAGAATTTACTGAAAAACCCGCATTAGACGAAATGCACAGTGTAGTACATTGTATATGAGTGAGTTGCACTGAAAAACTTAGAATTTACTGAAAAACCCGCATTAGACGAAATGCACAGTGTAGTACATTGTATATGAGTGAGTTGCACTGAAAAACTTAGAATTTACTGAAAAACCCGCATTAGACGAAATGAACAGTGTAGTACATTGTATATGAGTGAGTTGCACTGAAAAACTTAGAATTTACTGAAAAACCCGCATTAGACGAAATGCACAGTGTAGTACATTGTATATGAGTGAGTTGCACTGAAAAACTTAGAATTTACTGAAAAACCCGCATTAAACGAAATGCACAGTGTAGTACATTGTATATGAGTGAGTTGCACTGAAAAACTTAGAATTTACTGAAAAACCCGCATTAGACGAAATGCACAGTGTAGTACATTGTATATGATTGAGTTGCACTGAAAAACTTAGAATTAACTGAAAAACCCGCATTAGACGAAATGCACAGTGTAGTACATTGTATATGAGTGAGTTGCACTGAAAAACTTAGAATTTACTGAAAATCCGCATTAGACGAAATGCACAGTGTAGTACATTGTATATGAGTGAGTTGCACTGAAAAACTTAGATTTTACTGAAAAACCCGCATTAGACGAAATGCACAGTGTAGTACATTGTATATGAGTGAGTTGCACTGAAAAACTTAGAATTTACTGAAAAACCCGCATTAGACGAAATGCACAGTGTAGTACATTGTATATGAGTGAGTTGCACTGAAAAACTTAGAATTTACTGAAAAACCCGCATTAGACGAAATGCACAGTGTAGTACATTGTATATGAGTGAGTTGCACTGAAAAACTTAGAATTTACTGAAAAACCCGCATTAGACGAAATGAACAGTGTAGTACATTGTATATGAGTGAGTTGCACTGAAAAACTTAGAATTTACTGAAAAACCCGCATTAGACGAAATGCACAGTGTAGTACATTGTATATGAGTGAGTTGCACTGAAAAACTTAGAATTTACTGAAAAACCCGCATTAGACGAAATGCACAGTGTAGTACATAGTATATGAGTGAGTTGCACTGAAAAACTTAGAATTTACTGAAAAACCCGCATTAGACGAAATGCACAGTGTAGTACATAGTATAGGAGTGAGTTGCACTGAAAAACTTAGAATTTACTGAAAAACCCGCATTAGACGAAATGCACAGTGTAGTACATTGTATATGAGTGAGTTGCACTGAAAAACTTAGAATTTACTGAAAAACCCGCATTAGACGAAATGCACAGTGTAGTACATTGTATATGAGTGAGTTGCACTGAAAAACTTAGAATTTACTGAAAAACCCGCATTAGACGAAATGAACAGTGTAGTACATTGTATATGAGTGAGTTGCACTGAAAAACTTAGAATTTACTGAAAAACCCGCATTAGACGAAATGCACAGTGTAGTACATTGTATATGAGTGAGTTGCACTGAAAAACTTAGAATTTACTGAAAAACCCGCATTAGACGAAATGCACAGTGTAGTACATTGTATATGAGTGAGTTGCACTGAAAAACTTAGAATTTACTGAAAAACCCGCATTAGACGAAATGCACAGTGTAGTACATTGTATATGAGTGAGTTGCACTGAAAAACTTAGAATTTACTGAAAAACCCGCATTAGGCAAAATGCACAGTGTAGTACATTGTATATGAGTGAGTTGCACTGAAAAACTTAGAATTCACTGAAAAACCCGTATTAGACGAAATGCACAGTGTAGTTCATTGTATATGAGTGAGTTGCACTGAATAACTTAGAATTTACTGAAAAACCCGCATTAGACGAAATGCACAGTGTAGTACATTGTATATGAGTGAGTTGCACTGAAAAACTTAGAATTTACTGAAAAACCCGCATTAGACGAAATGCACAGTGTAGTACATTGTATATGAGTGAGTTGCACTGAAAAACTTAGAATTTACTGAAAAACCCGCATTAGACGAAATGCACAGTGTAGTACATTGTATATGAGTGAGTTGCACTGAAAAACTTAGAATTTACTGAAAAACCCGCATTAGACGAAATGCACAGTGTAGTACATTGTATATGAGTGAGTTGCACTGAAAAACTTAGAATTTACTGAAAAACCCGCATTAGACGAAATGAACAGTGTAGTACATTGTATATGAGTGAGTTGCACTGAAAAACTTAGAATTTACTGAAAAACCCGCATTAGACGAAATGCACAGTGTAGTACATTGTATATGAGTGAGTTGCACTGAAAAACTTAGAATTTACTGAAAAACCCGCATTAAACGAAATGCACAGTGTAGTACATTGTATATGAGTGAGTTGCACTGAAAAACTTAGAATTTACTGAAAAACCCGCATTAGACGAAATGCACAGTGTAGTACATTGTATATGATTGAGTTGCACTGAAAAACTTAGAATTTACTGAAAAACCCGCATTAGACGAAATGCACAGTGTAGTACATTGTATATGAGTGAGTTGCACTGAAAAACTTAGAATTTACTGAAAAACCCGCATTAGACAAAATGCACAGTGTAGTACATTGTATATGAGTGAGTTGCACTGAAAAACTTAGAATTTACTGAAAAACCCGCATTAGACGAAATGCACAGTGTAGTACATTGTATATGAGTGAGTTGCACTGAAAAACTTAGAATTTACTGAAAAACCCGCATTAGACGAAATGAACAGTGTAGTACATTGTATATGAGTGAGTTGCACTGAAAAACTTAGAATTTACTGAAAAACCCGCATTAGACGAAATGCACAGTGTAGTACATTGTATATGAGTGAGTTGCACTGAAAAACTTAGAATTTACTGAAAAACCCGCATTAGACGAAATGCACAGTGTAGTACATAGTATATGAGTGAGTTGCACTGAAAAACTTAGAATTTACTGAAAAACCCGATTAGACGAAATGCACAGTGTAGTACATAGTATAGGAGTGAGTTGCACTGAAAAACTTAGAATTTACTGAAAAACCCGCATTAGACGAAATGCACAGTGTAGTACATTGTATATGAGTGAGTTGCACTGAAAAACTTAGAATTTACTGAAAATCCGCATTAGACGAAATGCACAGTGTAGTACATTGTATATGAGTGAGTTGCACTGAAAAACTTAGAATTTACTGAAAAACCCGCATTAGACGAAATGCACAGTGTAGTACATTGTATATGAGTGAGTTGCACTGAAAAACTTAGAATTTACTGAAAAACCCGCATTAGACGAAATGTACAGTGTAGTACATAGTATATGAGTGAGTTGCACTGAAAAACTTAGAATTTACTGAAAAACCCGCATTAGACGAAATGCACAGTGTAGTACATTGTATATGAGTGAGTTGCACTGAAAAACTTAGAATTTACTGAAAAACCCGCATTAGACGAAATGCACAGTGTAGTACATTGTATATGAGTGAGTTGCACTGATAAACTTAGAATTTACTGAAAAACCCGCATTAGACGAAATGCACAGTGTAGTACATTGTATATGAGTGAGTTGCACTGAAAAACTTAGAATTTACTGAAAAACCCGCATTAGACGAAATGCACAGTGTAGTACATTGTATATGAGTGAGTTGCACTGAAAAACTTAGAATTTACTGAAAAACCCGCATTAGACGAAATGCACAGTGTAGTACATTGTATATGATTGAGTTGCACTGAAAAACTTAGAATTTACTGAAAAACCCGCATTAGACGAAATGCACAGTGTAGCACATTGTATATGAGTGAGTTGCACTGAAAAACTTAGAATTTACTGAAAAAAACGCATTAGACGAAATGCACAGTGTAGTACATTGTATATGAGTGAGTTGCACTGAAAAACTTAGAATTTACTGAAAAACCCGCATTAGACGAAATGCACAGTGTAGTACATTGTATATGAGTGAGTTGCACTGAAAAACTTATAATTTACTGAAAAACCCGCATTAGATGAAATGTACAGTGTAGTACATAGTATATGAGTGAGTTGCACTGAAAAACTTAGAATTTACTGAAAAACCCGCATTAGACGAAATGTACAGTGTAGTACATAGTATATGAGTGAGTTGCACTGAAAAACTTAGAATTTACTGAAAAACCCGCATTAGACGAAATGCACAGTGTAGTACATTGTATATGAGTGAGTTGCACTGAAAAACTTAGAATTTACTGAAAAACCCGCATTCGACGAAATGCACAGTGTAGTACATTGTATATGAGTGAGTTGCACTGAAAAACTTAGAATTTACTGAAAATCCGCATTAGACGAAATGCACAGTGTAGTACATTGTATATGAGTGAGTTGCACTGAAAAACTTAGAATTTACTGAAAAACCCGCATTAGACGAAATGCACAGTGTAGTACATTGTATATGAGTGAGTTGCACTGAAAAACTTAGAATTTACTGAAAAACCCGCATTAGACGAAAAGAACAGTTTAGTACATTGTATATGAGTGAGTTGCACTGAAAAACTTAGAATTTACTGAAAAACCAGCATTAGACGAAATGCACAGTGTAGTACATAGTATATGAGTGAGTTGCACTGAAAAACTTAGAATTTACTGAAAAACCCGCATTAGACGAAATGCACAGTGTAGTACATAGTATATGAGTGAGTTGCACTGAAAAACTTAGAATTTACTGAAAAACCCGCATTAGACGAAATGAACAGTTTAGTACATTGTATATGAGTGAGTTGCACTGAAAAACTTAGAATTTACTGAAAAACCAGCATTAGACGAAATGCACAGTGTAGTACATAGTATATGAGTGAGTTGCACTGAAAAACTTAGAATTTATTGAAAAACCCGCATTAGACGAAATGCACAGTGTAGTACATAGTATATGAGTGAGTTGCACTGAAAAACTTAGAATTTACTGAAAAACCCGCATTAGATGAAATGTACAGTGTAGTACATAGTATATGAGTGAGTTGCACTGAAAAAATTAGAATTTACTGAAAAACCCGCATTAGACGAAATGTACAGTGTAGTACATAGTATATGAGTGAGTTGCACTGAAAAACTTAGAATTTACTGAAAAACCCGCATTAGACGAAATGCACAGTGTAGTACATTGTATATGAGTGAGTTGCACTGAAAAACTTAGAATTTACTGAAAAACCCGCATTAGACGAAATGTACAGTGTAGTACATAGTATATGAGTGAGTTGCACTGAAAAACTTAGAATTTACTGAAAAACCCGCATTAGACGAAATGCACAGTGTAGTACATTGTATATGAGTGAGTTGCACTGAAAAACTTAGAATTTACTGAAAAACCCGCATTAGACGAAATGCACAGTGTAGCACATTGTATATGAGTGAGTTGCACTGAAAAACTTAGAATTTACTGAAAAACCCGCATTAGACGAAATGCACAGTGTAGTACATTGTATATGAGTGAGTTGCACTGAAAAACTTAGAATTTACTGAAAAACCCGCATTAGACGAAATGTACAGTGTAGTACATAGTATATGAGTGAGTTGCACTGAAAAACTTAGAATTTACTGAAAAACCCGCATTAGACGAAATGCACAGTGTAGTACATTGTATATGAGTGAGTTGCACTGAAAAACTTAGAATTTACTGAAAAACCCGCATTAGACGAAATGCACAGTGTAGTACATTGTATATGAGTGAGTTGCACTGATAAACTTAGAATTTACTGAAAAACCCGCATTAGACGAAATGCACAGTGTAGTACATTGTATATGAGTGAGTTGCACTGAAAAACTTAGAATTTACTGAAAAACCCGCATTAGACGAAATGCACAGTGTAGTACATTGTATATGAGTGAGTTGCACTGAAAAACTTAGAATTTACTGAAAATCCGCATTAGACGAAATGCACAGTGTAGTACATTGTATATGAGTGAGTTGCACTGAAAAACTTAGAATTTACTGAAAAACCCGCATTAGACGAAATGCACAGTGTAGTACATTGTATATGAGTGAGTTGCACTGAAAAAACTTAGAATTTACTGAAAAACCCGCATTAGACGAAAAGAACAGTTTAGTACATTGTATATGAGTGAGTTGCACTGAAAAACTTAGAATTTACTGAAAAACCAGCATTAGACGAAATGCACAGTGTAGTACATAGTATATGAGTGAGTTGCACTGAAAAACTTAGAATTTACTGAAAAACCCGCATTAGACGAAATGCACAGTGTAGTACATAGTATATGAGTGAGTTGCACTGAAAAACTTAGAATTTACTGAAAAACCCGCATTAGACGAAATGAACAGTTTAGTACATTGTATATGAGTGAGTTGCACTGAAAAACTTAGAATTTACTGAAAAACCAGCATTAGACGAAATGCACAGTGTAGTACATAGTATATGAGTGAGTTGCACTGAAAAACTTAGAATTTATTGAAAAACCCGCATTAGACGAAATGCACAGTGTAGTACATAGTATATGAGTGAGTTGCACTGAAAAACTTAGAATTTACTGAAAAACCCGCATTAGATGAAATGTACAGTGTAGTACATAGTATATGAGTGAGTTGCACTGAAAAAATTAGAATTTACTGAAAAACCCGCATTAGACGAAATGTACAGTGTAGTACATAGTATATGAGTGAGTTGCACTGAAAAACTTAGAATTTACTGAAAAACCCGCATTAGACGAAATGCACAGTGTAGTACATTGTATATGAGTGAGTTGCACTGAAAAACTTAGAATTTACTGAAAAACCCGCATTAGACGAAATGTACAGTGTAGTACATAGTATATGAGTGAGTTGCACTGAAAAACTTAGAATTTACTGAAAAACCCGCATTAGACGAAATGCACAGTGTAGTACATTGTATATGAGTGAGTTGCACTGAAAAACTTAGAATTTACTGAAAAACCCGCATTAGACGAAATGCACAGTGTAGCACATTGTATATGAGTGAGTTGCACTGAAAAACTTAGAATTTACTGAAAAACCCGCATTAGACGAAATGCACAGTGTAGTACATTGTATATGAGTGAGTTGCACTGAAAAACTTAGAATTTACTGAAAAACCCGCATTAGACGAAATGTACAGTGTAGTACATAGTATATGAGTGAGTTGCACTGAAAAACTTAGAATTTACTGAAAAACCCGCATTAGACGAAATGCACAGTGTAGTACATTGTATATGAGTGAGTTGCACTGAAAAACTTAGAATTTACTGAAAAACCCGCATTAGACGAAATGCACAGTGTAGTACATTGTATATGAGTGAGTTGCACTGATAAACTTAGAATTTACTGAAAAACCCGCATTAGACGAAATGCACAGTGTAGTACATTGTATATGAGTGAGTTGCACTGAAAAACTTAGAATTTACTGAAAAACCCGCATTAGACGAAATGCACAGTGTAGTACATTGTATATGAGTGAGTTGCACTGAAAAACTTAGAATTTACTGAAAAACCCGCATTAGACGAAATGCACAGTGTAGTACATTGTATATGAGTGAGTTGCACTGAAAAACTTAGAATTTACTGAAAAACCCGCATTAGACGAAATGCACAGTGTAGCACATTGTATATGAGTGAGTTGCACTGAAAAACTTAGAATTTACTGAAAAACCCGCATTAGACGAAATGCACAGTGTAGTACATTGTATATGAGTGAGTTGCACTGAAAAACTTATAATTTACTGAAAAACCCGCATTAGATGAAATGCACAGTGTAGTACATAGTATATGAGTGAGTTGCACTGAAAAACTTAGAATTTACTGAAAAACCCGCATTAGACGAAATGTACAGTGTAGTACATAGTATATGAGTGAGTTGCACTGAAAAACTTAGAATTTACTGAAAAACCCGCATTAGACGAAATGCACAGTGTAGTACATTGTATATGAGTGAGTTGCACTGAAAAACTTAGAATTTACTGAAAAACCCGCATTCGACGAAATGCACAGTGTAGTACATTGTATATGAGTGAGTTGCACTGAAAAACTTAGAATTTACTGAAAAACCCGCATTAGACGAAATGCACAGTGTAGTACATAGTATATGAGTGAGTTGCACTGAAAAACTTAGAATTTACTGAAAAACCCGCATTAGACGAAATGAACAGTTTAGTACATTGTATATGAGTGAGTTGCACTGAAAAACTTAGAATTTACTGAAAAACCAGCATTAGACGAAATGCACAGTGTAGTACATAGTATATGAGTGAGTTGCACTGAAAAACTTAGAATTTATTGAAAAACCCGCATTAGACGAAATGCACAGTGTAGTACATAGTATATGAGTGAGTTGCACTGAAAAACTTAGAATTTACTGAAAAACCCGCATTAGATGAAATGTACAGTGTAGTACATAGTATATGAGTGAGTTGCACTGAAAAAATTAGAATTTACTGAAAAACCCGCATTAGACGAAATGTACAGTGTAGTACATAGTATATGAGTGAGTTGCACTGAAAAACTTAGAATTTACTGAAAAACCCGCATTAGACGAAATGCACAGTGTAGTACATTGTATATGAGTGAGTTGCACTGAAAAACTTAGAATTTACTGAAAAACCCGCATTAGACGAAATGTACAGTGTAGTACATAGTATATGAGTGAGTTGCACTGAAAAACTTAGAATTTACTGAAAAACCCGCATTAGACGAAATGCACAGTGTAGTACATTGTATATGAGTGAGTTGCACTGAAAAACTTAGAATTTACTGAAAAACCCGCATTAGACGAAATGCACAGTGTAGCACATTGTATATGAGTGAGTTGCACTGAAAAACTTAGAATTTACTGAAAAACCCGCATTAGACGAAATGCACAGTGTAGTACATTGTATATGAGTGAGTTGCACTGATAAACTTAGAATTTACTGAAAAACCCGCATTAGACGAAATGCACAGTGTAGTACATTGTATGTGAGTGAGTTGCACTGAAAAACTTAGAATTTACTGAAAAACCCGCATTAGACGAAATGCACAGTGTAGTACATTGTATATGAGTGAGTTGCACTGAAAAACTTAGAATTTACTGAAAAACCCGCATTAGACGAAATGCACAGTGTAGTACATTGTATATGAGTGAGTTGCACTGAAAAACTTAGAATTTACTGAAAAACCCGCATTAGACGAAATGCACAGTGTAGCACATTGTATATGAGTGAGTTGCACTGAAAAACTTAGAATTTACTGAAAAACCCGCATTAGACGAAATGCACAGTGTAGTACATTGTATATGAGTGAGTTGCACTGAAAAACTTAGAATTTACTGAAAAACCCGCATTAGACGAAATGCACAGTGTAGTACATTGTATATGAGTGAGTTGCACTGAAAAACTTAGAATTTACTGAAAAACCCGCATTAGACGAAATGCACAGTGTAGTACATTGTATATGAGTGAGTTGCACTGAAAAACTTAGAATTTACTGAAAAACCCGCATTAGACGAAATGCACAGTGTAGTACATTGTATATGAGTGAGTTGCACTGAAAAACTTAGAATTTACTGAAAATCCGCATTAGACGAAATGCACAGTGTAGTACATTGTATATGAGTGAGTTGCACTGAAAAACTTAGAATTTACTGAAAAACCCGCATTAGACGAAATGCACAGTGTAGTACATTGTATATGAGTGAGTTGCACTGAAAAACTTAGAATTTACTGAAAAACCCGCATTAGACGAAATGAACAGTTTAGTACATTGTATATGAGTGAGTTGCACTGAAAAACTTAGAATTTACTGAAAAACCAGCATTAGACGAAATGCACAGTGTAGTACATAGTATATGAGTGAGTTGCACTGAAATACTTAGAATTTACTGAAAAACCCGCATTAGACGAAATGCACAGTGTAGTACATAGTATATGAGTGAGTTGCACTGAAAAACTTAGAATTTACTGAAAAACCCGCATTAGACGAAATGCACAGTGTAGTACATTGTATATGAGTGAGTTGCACTGAAAAACTTAGAATTTACTGAAAAACCCGCATTAGACGAAATGCACAGTGTAGTATATTGTATATGAGTGAGTTGCACTGAAAAACTTAGAATTTACTGAAAAACCCGCATTAGACGAAATGCACAGTGTAGTACATTGTATATGAGTGAGTTGCACTGAAAAACTTAGAATTTACTGAAAAACCCGCATTAGACGAAATGAACAGTTTAGTACATTGTATATCAGTGAGTTGCACTGAAAAACTTATAATTTACTGAAAAACCCGCATTAGATGAAATGTACAGTGTAGTACATAGTATATGAGTGAGTTGCACTGAAAAACTTAGAATTTACTGAAAAACCCGCATTAGACGAAATGTACAGTGTAGTACATAGTATATGAGTGAGTTGCACTGAAAAACTTAGAATTTACTGAAAAACCCGCATTAGACGAAATGCACAGTGTAGTACATTGTATATGAGTGAGTTGCACTGAAAAACTTAGAATTTACTGAAAATCCGCATTAGACGAAATGCACAGTGTAGTACATTGTATATGAGTGAGTTGCACTGAAAAACTTAGAATTTACTGAAAAACCCGCATTAGACGAAATGCACAGTGTAGTACATTGTATATGAGTGAGTTGCACTGAAAAACTTAGAATTTACTGAAAAACCCGCATTAGACGAAATGAACAGTTTAGTACATTGTATATCAGTGAGTTGCACTGAAAAACTTATAATTTACTGAAAAACCCGCATTAGATGAAATGTACAGTGTAGTACATAGTATATGAGTGAGTTGCACTGAAAAACTTAGAATTTACTGAAAAACCCGCATTAGACGAAATGTACAGTGTAGTACATAGTATATGAGTGAGTTGCACTGAAAAACTTAGAATTTACTGAAAAACCCGCATTAGACGAAATGCACAGTGTAGTACATTGTATATGAGTGAGTTGCACTGAAAAACTTAGAATTTACTGAAAATCCGCATTAGACGAAATGCACAGTGTAGTACATTGTATATGAGTGAGTTGCACTGAAAAACTTAGAATTTACTGAAAAACCCGCATTAGACGAAATGCACAGTGTAGTACATTGTATATGAGTGAGTTGCACTGAAAAACTTAGAATTTACTGAAAAACCCGCATTAGACGAAATGAACAGTTTAGTACATTGTATATGAGTGAGTTGCACTGAAAAACTTAGAATTTACTGAAAAACCCGCATTAGACGAAATGCACAGTGTAGTACATTGTATATGAGTGAGTTGCACTGAAAAACTTAGAATTTACTGAAAAACCCGCATTAGACGAAATGAACAGTTTAGTACATTGTATATGAGTGAGTTGCACTGAAAAACTTAGAATTTACTGAAAAACCAGCATTAGACGAAATGCACAGTGTAGTACATAGTATATGAGTGAGTTGCACTGAAAAACTTAGAATTTATTGAAAAACCCGCATTAGACGAAATGCACAGTGTAGTACATAGTATATGAGTGAGTTGCACTGAAAAACTTAGAATTTACTGAAAAACCCGCATTAGATGAAATGTACAGTGTAGTACATAGTATATGAGTGAGTTGCACTGAAAAAATTAGAATTTACTGAAAAACCCGCATTAGACGAAATGTACAGTGTAGTACATAGTATATGAGTGAGTTGCACTGAAAAACTTAGAATTTACTGAAAAACCCGCATTAGACGAAATGCACAGTGTAGTACATTGTATATGAGTGAGTTGCACTGAAAAACTTAGAATTTACTGAAAAACCCGCATTAGACGAAATGTACAGTGTAGTACATAGTATATGAGTGAGTTGCACTGAAAAACTTAGAATTTACTGAAAAACCCGCATTAGACGAAATGCACAGTGTAGTACATTGTATATGAGTGAGTTGCACTGAAAAACTTAGAATTTACTGAAAAACCCGCATTAGACGAAATGCACAGTGTAGCACATTGTATATGAGTGAGTTGCACTGAAAAACTTAGAATTTACTGAAAAACCCGCATTAGACGAAATGCACAGTGTAGTACATTGTATATGAGTGAGTTGCACTGATAAACTTAGAATTTACTGAAAAACCCGCATTAGACGAAATGCACAGTGTAGTACATTGTATGTGAGTGAGTTGCACTGAAAAACTTAGAATTTACTGAAAAACCCGCATTAGACGAAATGCACAGTGTAGTACATTGTATATGAGTGAGTTGCACTGAAAAACTTAGAATTTACTGAAAAACCCGCATTAGACGAAATGCACAGTGTAGTACATTGTATATGAGTGAGTTGCACTGAAAAACTTAGAATTTACTGAAAAACCCGCATTAGACGAAATGCACAGTGTAGCACATTGTATATGAGTGAGTTGCACTGAAAAACTTAGAATTTACTGAAAAACCCGCATTAGACGAAATGCACAGTGTAGTACATTGTATATGAGTGAGTTGCACTGAAAAACTTAGAATTTACTGAAAAACCCGCATTAGACGAAATGCACAGTGTAGTACATTGTATATGAGTGAGTTGCACTGAAAAACTTAGAATTTACTGAAAAACCCGCATTAGACGAAATGCACAGTGTAGTACATTGTATATGAGTGAGTTGCACTGAAAAACTTAGAATTTACTGAAAAACCCGCATTAGACGAAATGCACAGTGTAGTACATTGTATATGAGTGAGTTGCACTGAAAAACTTAGAATTTACTGAAAATCCGCATTAGACGAAATGCACAGTGTAGTACATTGTATATGAGTGAGTTGCACTGAAAAACTTAGAATTTACTGAAAAACCCGCATTAGACGAAATGCACAGTGTAGTACATTGTATATGAGTGAGTTGCACTGAAAAACTTAGAATTTACTGAAAAACCCGCATTAGACGAAATGAACAGTTTAGTACATTGTATATGAGTGAGTTGCACTGAAAAACTTAGAATTTACTGAAAAACCAGCATTAGACGAAATGCACAGTGTAGTACATAGTATATGAGTGAGTTGCACTGAAATACTTAGAATTTACTGAAAAACCCGCATTAGACGAAATGCACAGTGTAGTACATAGTATATGAGTGAGTTGCACTGAAAAACTTAGAATTTACTGAAAAACCCGCATTAGACGAAATGCACAGTGTAGTACATTGTATATGAGTGAGTTGCACTGAAAAACTTAGAATTTACTGAAAAACCCGCATTAGACGAAATGCACAGTGTAGTATATTGTATATGAGTGAGTTGCACTGAAAAACTTAGAATTTACTGAAAAACCCGCATTAGACGAAATGCACAGTGTAGTACATTGTATATGAGTGAGTTGCACTGAAAAACTTAGAATTTACTGAAAAACCCGCATTAGACGAAATGAACAGTTTAGTACATTGTATATCAGTGAGTTGCACTGAAAAACTTATAATTTACTGAAAAACCCGCATTAGATGAAATGTACAGTGTAGTACATAGTATATGAGTGAGTTGCACTGAAAAACTTAGAATTTACTGAAAAACCCGCATTAGACGAAATGTACAGTGTAGTACATAGTATATGAGTGAGTTGCACTGAAAAACTTAGAATTTACTGAAAAACCCGCATTAGACGAAATGCACAGTGTAGTACATTGTATATGAGTGAGTTGCACTGAAAAACTTAGAATTTACTGAAAATCCGCATTAGACGAAATGCACAGTGTAGTACATTGTATATGAGTGAGTTGCACTGAAAAACTTAGAATTTACTGAAAAACCCGCATTAGACGAAATGCACAGTGTAGTACATTGTATATGAGTGAGTTGCACTGAAAAACTTAGAATTTACTGAAAAACCCGCATTAGACGAAATGAACAGTTTAGTACATTGTATATGAGTGAGTTGCACTGAAAAACTTAGAATTTACTGAAAAACCCGCATTAGACGAAATGCACAGTGTAGTACATTGTATATGAGTGAGTTGCACTGAAAAACTTAGAATTTACTGAAAAACCCGCATTAGACGAAATGAACAGTTTAGTACATTGTATATGAGTGAGTTGCACTGAAAAACTTAGAATTTACTGAAAAACCAGCATTAGACGAAATGCACAGTGTAGTACATTGTATATGAGTGAGTTGCACTGAAAAACTTAGAATTTACTGAAAAACCCGCATTAGACGAAATGCACAGTGTAGTACATTGTATATGAGTGAGTTGCACTGAAAAACTTAGAATTTACTGAAAAACCCGCATTAGACGAAATGCACAGTGTAGCACATTGTATATGAGTGAGTTGCACTGAAAAACTTAGAATTTACTGAAAAACCCGCATTAGACGAAATGCACAGTGTAGTACATTGTATATGAGTGAGTTGCACTGAAAAACTTAGAATTTACTGAAAAACCCGCATTAGACGAAATGCACAGTGTAGTACATTGTATATGAGTGAGTTGCACTGAAAAACTTAGAATTTACTGAAAAACCCGCATTAGACGAAATGCACAGTGTAGTACATTGTATATGAGTGAGTTGCACTGAAAAACTTAGAATTTACTGAAAAACCCGCATTAGACGAAATGCACAGTGTAGTACATTGTATATGAGTGAGTTGCACTGAAAAACTTAGAATTTACTGAAAATCCGCATTAGACGAAATGCACAGTGTAGTACATTGTATATGAGTGAGTTGCACTGAAAAACTTAGAATTTACTGAAAAACCCGCATTAGACGAAATGCACAGTGTAGTACATTGTATATGAGTGAGTTGCACTGAAAAACTTAGAATTTACTGAAAAACCCGCATTAGACGAAATGAACAGTTTAGTACATTGTATATGAGTGAGTTGCACTGAAAAACTTAGAATTTACTGAAAAACCAGCATTAGACGAAATGCACAGTGTAGTACATAGTATATGAGTGAGTTGCACTGAAAAACTTAGAATTTACTGAAAAACCCGCATTAGACGAAATGCACAGTGTAGTACATAGTATATGAGTGAGTTGCACTGAAAAACTTAGAATTTACTGAAAAACCCGCATTAGACGAAATGCACAGTGTAGTACATTGTATATGAGTGAGTTGCACTGAAAAACTTAGAATTTACTGAAAAACCCGCATTAGACGAAATGCACAGTGTAGTACATTGTATATGAGTGAGTTGCACTGAAAAACTTAGAATTTACTGAAAAACCCGCATTAGACGAAATGCACAGTGTAGCACATTGTATATGAGTGAGTTGCACTGAAAAACTTAGAATTTACTGAAAAACCCGCATTAGACGAAATGCACAGTGTAGTACATTGTATATGAGTGAGTTGCACTGAAAAACTTAGAATTTACTGAAAAACCCGCATTAGACGAAATGCACAGTGTAGTACATTGTATATGAGTGAGTTGCACTGAAAAACTTAGAATTTACTGAAAAACCCGCATTAGACGAAATGCACAGTGTAGTACATTGTATATGAGTGAGTTGCACTGAAAAACTTAGAATTTACTGAAAAACCCGCATTAGACGAAATGCACAGTGTAGTACATTGTATATGAGTGAGTTGCACTGAAAAACTTAGAATTTACTGAAAATCCGCATTAGACGAAATGCACAGTGTAGTACATTGTATATGAGTGAGTTGCACTGAAAAACTTAGAATTTACTGAAAAACCCGCATTAGACGAAATGCACAGTGTAGTACATTGTATATGAGTGAGTTGCACTGAAAAACTTAGAATTTACTGAAAAACCCGCATTATACGAAATGAACAGTTTAGTACATTGTATATGAGTTAGTTGCACTGAAAAACTTAGAATTTACTGAAAAACCAGCATTAGACGAAATGCACAGTGTAGTACATAGTATATGAGTGAGTTGCACTGAAAAACTTAGAATTTACTGAAAAACCCGCATTAGACGAAATGCACAGTGTAGTACATAGTATATGAGTGAGTTGCACTGAAAAACTTAGAATTTACTGAAAAACCCGCATTAGACGAAATGCACAGTGTAGTACATTGTATATGAGTGAGTTGCACTGAAAAACTTAGAATTTACTGAAAAACCCGCATTAGACGAAATGCACAGTGTAGTACATTGTATATGAGTGAGTTGCACTGAAAAACTTAGAATTTACTGAAAAACCCGCATTAGACGAAAAGAACAGTTTAGTACATTGTATATGAGTGAGTTGCACTGAAAAACTTAGAATTTACTGAAAAACCAGCATTAGACGAAATGCACAGTGTAGTACATAGTATATGAGTGAGTTGCACTGAAAAACTTAGAATTTACTGAAAAACCCGCATTAGACGAAATGCACAGTGTAGTACATAGTATATGAGTGAGTTGCACTGAAAAACTTAGAATTTACTGAAAAACCCGCATTAGACGAAATGAACAGTTTAGTACATTGTATATGAGTGAGTTGCACTGAAAAACTTAGAATTTACTGAAAAACCAGCATTAGACGAAATGCACAGTGTAGTACATAGTATATGAGTGAGTTGCACTGAAAAACTTAGAATTTATTGAAAAACCCGCATTAGACGAAATGCACAGTGTAGTACATAGTATATGAGTGAGTTGCACTGAAAAACTTAGAATTTACTGAAAAACCCGCATTTGATGACATGTACAGTGTAGTACATAGTATATGAGTGAGTTGCACTGAAAAAATTAGAATTTACTGAAAAACCCGCATTAGACGAAATGTACAGTGTAGTACATAGTATATGAGTGAGTTGCACTGAAAAACTTAGAATTTACTGAAAAACCCGCATTAGATGAAATGCACAGTGTAGTACATTGTATATGAGTGAGTTGCACTGAAAAACTTAGAATTTACTGAAAAACCCGCATTAGACGAAATGTACAGTGTAGTACATAGTATATGAGTGAGTTGCACTGAAAAACTTAGAATTTACTGAAAAACCCGCATTAGACGAAATGCACAGTGTAGTACATTGTATATGAGTGAGTTGCACTGAAAAACTTAGAATTTACTGAAAAACCCGCATTAGACGAAATGCACAGTGTAGCACATTGTATATGAGTGAGTTGCACTGAAAAACTTAGAATTTACTGAAAATCCGCATTAGACGAAATGCACAGTGTAGTACATTGTATATGAGTGAGTTGCACTGAAAAACTTAGAATTTACTGAAAAACCCGCATTAGACGAAATGCACAGTGTAGTACATTGTATATGAGTGAGTTGCACTGAAAAACTTAGAATTTACTGAAAAACCCGCATTAGACGAAATGAACAGTTTAGTACATTGTATATGAGTGAGTTGCACTGAAAAACTTAGAATTTACTGAAAAACCAGCATTAGACGAAATGCACAGTGTAGTACATAGTATATGAGTGAGTTGCACTGAAAAACTTAGAATTTACTGAAAAACCCGCATTAGACGAAATGCACAGTGTAGTACATAGTATATGAGTGAGTTGCACTGAAAAACTTAGAATTTACTGAAAAACCCGCATTAGACGAAATGAACAGTTTAGTACATTGTATATGAGTGAGTTGCACTGAAAAACTTAGAATTTACTGAAAAACCAGCATTAGACGAAATGCACAGTGTAGTACATAGTATATGAGTGAGTTGCACTGAAAAACTTAGAATTTATTGAAAAACCCGCATTAGACGAAATGCACAGTGTAGTACATAGTATATGATTGAGTTGCACTGAAAAACTTAGAATTTACTGAAAAACCCGCATTTGATGACATGTACAGTGTAGTACATAGTATATGAGTGAGTTGCACTGAAAAAATTAGAATTTACTGAAAAACCCGCATTAGACGAAATGTACAGTGTAGTACATAGTATATGAGTGAGTTGCACTGAAAAACTTAGAATTTACTGAAAAACCCGCATTAGATGAAATGCACAGTGTAGTACATTGTATATGAGTGAGTTGCACTGAAAAACTTAGAATTTACTGAAAAACCCGCATTAGACGAAATGTACAGTGTAGTACATAGTATATGAGTGAGTTGCACTGAAAAACTTAGAATTTACTGAAAAACCCGCATTAGACGAAATGCACAGTGTAGTACATTGTATATGAGTGAGTTGCACTGAAAAACTTAGAATTTACTGAAAAACCCGCATTAGACGAAATGCACAGTGTAGCACATTGTATATGAGTGAGTTGCACTGAAAAACTTAGAATTTACTGAAAATCCGCATTAGACGAAATGCACAGTGTAGTACATTGTATATGAGTGAGTTGCACTGAAAAACTTAGAATTTACTGAAAAACCCGCATTAGACGAAATGCACAGTGTAGTACATTGTATATGAGTGAGTTGCACTGAAAAACTTAGAATTTACTGAAAAACCCGCATTAGACGAAATGAACAGTTTAGTACATTGTATATGAGTGAGTTGCACTGAAAAACTTAGAATTTACTGAAAAACCAGCATTAGACGAAATGCACAGTGTAGTACATAGTATATGAGTGAGTTGCACTGAAAAACTTAGAATTTACTGAAAAACCCGCATTAGACGAAATGCACAGTGTAGTACATAGTATATGAGTGAGTTGCACTGAAAAACTTAGAATTTACTGAAAAACCCGCATTAGACGAAATGCACAGTGTAGTACATTGTATATGAGTGAGTTGCACTGAAAAACTTAGAATTTACTGAAAAACCCGCATTAGACGAAATGCACAGTGTAGTACATTGTATATGAGTGAGTTGCACTGAAAAACTTAGAATTTACTGAAAAACCCGCATTAGACGAAATGCACAGTGTAGCACATTGTATATGAGTGAGTTGCACTGAAAAACTTAGAATTTACTGAAAATCCGCATTAGACGAAATGCACAGTGTAGTACATTGTATATGAGTGAGTTGCACTGAAAAACTTAGAATTTACTGAAAAACCCGCATTAGACGAAATGCACAGTGTAGTACATTGTATATGAGTGAGTTGCACTGAAAAACTTAGAATTTACTGAAAAACCCGCATTATACGAAATGAACAGTTTAGTACATTGTATATGAGTTAGTTGCACTGAAAAACTTAGAATTTACTGAAAAACCAGCATTAGACGAAATGCACAGTGTAGTACATAGTATATGAGTGAGTTGCACTGAAAAACTTAGAATTTACTGAAAAACCCGCATTAGACGAAATGCACAGTGTAGTACATAGTATATGAGTGAGTTGCACTGAAAAACTTAGAATTTACTGAAAAACCCGCATTAGACGAAATGCACAGTGTAGTACATTGTATATGAGTGAGTTGCACTGAAAAACTTAGAATTTACTGAAAAACCCGCATTAGACGAAATGCACAGTGTAGTACATTGTATATGAGTGAGTTGCACTGAAAAACTTAGAATTTACTGAAAAACCCGCATTAGACGAAAAGAACAGTTTAGTACATTGTATATGAGTGAGTTGCACTGAAAAACTTAGAATTTACTGAAAAACCAGCATTAGACGAAATGCACAGTGTAGTACATAGTATATGAGTGAGTTGCACTGAAAAACTTAGAATTTACTGAAAAACCCGCATTAGACGAAATGCACAGTGTAGTACATAGTATATGAGTGAGTTGCACTGAAAAACTTAGAATTTACTGAAAAACACGCATTAGACGAAATGAACAGTTTAGTACATTGTATATGAGTGAGTTGCACTGAAAAACTTAGAATTTACTGAAAAACCAGCATTAGACGAAATGCACAGTGTAGTACATAGTATATGAGTGAGTTGCACTGAAAAACTTAGAATTTATTGAAAAACCCGCATTAGACGAAATGCACAGTGTAGTACATAGTATATGAGTGAGTTGCACTGAAAAACTTAGAATTTACTGAAAAACCCGCATTTGATGACATGTACAGTGTAGTACATAGTATATGAGTGAGTTGCACTGAAAAAATTAGAATTTACTGAAAAACCCGCATTAGACGAAATGTACAGTGTAGTACATAGTATATGAGTGAGTTGCACTGAAAAACTTAGAATTTACTGAAAAACCCGCATTAGATGAAATGCACAGTGTAGTACATTGTATATGAGTGAGTTGCACTGAAAAACTTAGAATTTACTGAAAAACCCGCATTAGACGAAATGTACAGTGTAGTACATAGTATATGAGTGAGTTGCACTGAAAAACTTAGAATTTACTGAAAAACCCGCATTAGACGAAATGCACAGTGTAGTACATTGTATATGAGTGAGTTGCACTGAAAAACTTAGAATTTACTGAAAAACCCGCATTAGACGAAATGCACAGTGTAGCACATTGTATATGAGTGAGTTGCACTGAAAAACTTAGAATTTACTGAAAAACCCGCATTAGACGAAATGCACAGTGTAGTACATTGTATATGAGTGAGTTGCACTGATAAACTTAGAATTTACTGAAAAACCCGCATTAGACGAAATGCACAGTGTAGTACATTGTATATGAGTGAGTTGCACTGAAAAACTTAGAATTTACTGAAAAACCCGCATTAGACGAAATGCACAGTGTAGTACATTGTATATGAGTGAGTTGCACTGAAAAACTTAGAATTTACTGAAAAACCCGCATTAGACGAAATGCACAGTGTAGTACATTGTATATGAGTGAGTTGCACTGAAAAACTTAGAATTTACTGAAAAACCCGCATTAGACGAAATGCACAGTGTAGCACATTGTATATGAGTGAGTTGCACTGAAAAACTTAGAATTTACTGAAAAACCCGCATTAGACGAAATGCACAGTGTAGTACATTGTATATGAGTGAGTTGCACTGAAAAACTTAGAATTTACTGAAAAACCCGCATTAGACGAAATGCACAGTGTAGTACATTGTATATGAGTGAGTTGCACTGAAAAACTTAGAATTTACTGAAAAACCCGCATTAGACGAAATGCACAGTGTAGTACATTGTATATAGGTGAGTTGCACTGAAAAACTTAGAATTTACTGAAAAACCCGCATTAGACGAAATGCACAGTGTAGTACATTGTATATGAGTGAGTTGCACTGAAAAACTTAGAATTTACTGAAAATCCGCATTAGACGAAATGCACAGTGTAGTACATTGTATATGAGTGAGTTGCACTGAAAAACTTAGAATTTACTGAAAAACCCGCATTAGACGAAATGCACAGTGTAGTACATTGTATATGAGTGAGTTGCACTGAAAAACTTAGAATTTACTGAAAAACCCGCATTTGACGAAATGAACAGTTTAGTACATTGTATATGAGTGAGTTGCACTGAAAAACTTAGAATTTACTGAAAAACCAGCATTAGACGAAATGCACAGTGTAGTACATAGTATATGAGTGAGTTGCACTGAAAAACTTAGAATTTACTGAAAAACCCGCATTAGACGAAATGCACAGTGTAGTACATAGTATATGAGTGAGTTGCACTGAAAAACTTAGAATTTACTGAAAAACCCGCATTAGACGAAATGCACAGTGTAGTACATTGTATATGAGTGAGTTGCACTGAAAAACTTAGAATTTACTGAAAAACCCGCATTAGACGAAATGCACAGTGTAGTATATTGTATATGAGTGAGTTGCACTGAAAAACTTAGAATTTACTGAAAAACCCGCATTAGACGAAATGCACAGTGTAGTACATTGTATATGAGTGAGTTGCACTGAAAAACTTAGAATTTACTGAAAAACCCGCATTAGACGAAATGAACAGTTTAGTACATTGTATATCAGTGAGTTGCACTGAAAAACTTATAATTTACTGAAAAACCCGCATTAGATGAAATGTACAGTGTAGTACATAGTATATGAGTGAGTTGCACTGAAAAACTTAGAATTTACTGAAAAACCCGCATTAGACGAAATGTACAGTGTAGTACATAGTATATGAGTGAGTTGCACTGAAAAACTTAGAATTTACTGAAAAACCCGCATTAGACGAAATGCACAGTGTAGTACATTGTATATGAGTGAGTTGCACTGAAAAACTTAGAATTTACTGAAAATCCGCATTAGACGAAATGCACAGTGTAGTACATTGTATATGAGTGAGTTGCACTGAAAAACTTAGAATTTACTGAAAAACCCGCATTAGACGAAATGCACAGTGTAGTACATTGTATATGAGTGAGTTGCACTGAAAAACTTAGAATTTACTGAAAAACCCGCATTAGACGAAATGAACAGTTTAGTACATTGTATATGAGTGAGTTGCACTGAAAAACTTAGAATTTACTGAAAAACCCGCATTAGACGAAATGCACAGTGTAGTACATTGTATATGAGTGAGTTGCACTGAAAAACTTAGAATTTACTGAAAAACCCGCATTAGACGAAATGAACAGTTTAGTACATTGTATATGAGTGAGTTGCACTGAAAAACTTAGAATTTACTGAAAAACCAGCATTAGACGAAATGCACAGTGTAGTACATTGTATATGAGTGAGTTGCACTGAAAAACTTAGAATTTACTGAAAAACCCGCATTAGACGAAATGCACAGTGTAGTACATTGTATATGAGTGAGTTGCACTGAAAAACTTAGAATTTACTGAAAAACCCGCATTAGACGAAATGCACAGTGTAGCACATTGTATATGAGTGAGTTGCACTGAAAAACTTAGAATTTACTGAAAAACCCGCATTAGACGAAATGCACAGTGTAGTACATTGTATATGAGTGAGTTGCACTGAAAAACTTAGAATTTACTGAAAAACCAGCATTAGACGAAATGCACAGTGTAGTACATAGTATATGAGTGAGTTGCACTGAAAAACTTAGAATTTATTGAAAAACCCGCATTAGACGAAATGCACAGTGTAGTACATAGTATATGAGTGAGTTGCACTGAAAAACTTAGAATTTACTGAAAAACCCGCATTAGATGAAATGTACAGTGTAGTACATAGTATATGAGTGAGTTGCACTGAAAAAATTAGAATTTACTGAAAAACCCGCATTAGACGAAATGTACAGTGTAGTACATAGTATATGAGTGAGTTGCACTGAAAAACTTAGAATTTACTGAAAAACCCGCATTAGACGAAATGCACAGTGTAGTACATTGTATATGAGTGAGTTGCACTGAAAAACTTAGAATTTACTGAAAAACCCGCATTAGACGAAATGTACAGTGTAGTACATAGTATATGAGTGAGTTGCACTGAAAAACTTAGAATTTACTGAAAAACCCGCATTAGACGAAATGCACAGTGTAGTACATTGTATATGAGTGAGTTGCACTGAAAAACTTAGAATTTACTGAAAAACCCGCATTAGACGAAATGCACAGTGTAGCACATTGTATATGAGTGAGTTGCACTGAAAAACTTAGAATTTACTGAAAAACCCGCATTAGACGAAATGCACAGTGTAGTACATTGTATATGAGTGAGTTGCACTGATAAACTTAGAATTTACTGAAAAACCCGCATTAGACGAAATGCACAGTGTAGTACATTGTATGTGAGTGAGTTGCACTGAAAAACTTAGAATTTACTGAAAAACCCGCATTAGACGAAATGCACAGTGTAGTACATTGTATATGAGTGAGTTGCACTGAAAAACTTAGAATTTACTGAAAAACCCGCATTAGACGAAATGCACAGTGTAGTACATTGTATATGAGTGAGTTGCACTGAAAAACTTAGAATTTACTGAAAAACCCGCATTAGACGAAATGCACAGTGTAGCACATTGTATATGAGTGAGTTGCACTGAAAAACTTAGAATTTACTGAAAAACCCGCATTAGACGAAATGCACAGTGTAGTACATTGTATATGAGTGAGTTGCACTGAAAAACTTAGAATTTACTGAAAAACCCGCATTAGACGAAATGCACAGTGTAGTACATTGTATATGAGTGAGTTGCACTGAAAAACTTAGAATTTACTGAAAAACCCGCATTAGACGAAATGCACAGTGTAGTACATTGTATATGAGTGAGTTGCACTGAAAAACTTAGAATTTACTGAAAAACCCGCATTAGACGAAATGCACAGTGTAGTACATTGTATATGAGTGAGTTGCACTGAAAAACTTAGAATTTACTGAAAATCCGCATTAGACGAAATGCACAGTGTAGTACATTGTATATGAGTGAGTTGCACTGAAAAACTTAGAATTTACTGAAAAACCCGCATTAGACGAAATGCACAGTGTAGTACATTGTATATGAGTGAGTTGCACTGAAAAACTTAGAATTTACTGAAAAACCCGCATTAGACGAAATGAACAGTTTAGTACATTGTATATGAGTGAGTTGCACTGAAAAACTTAGAATTTACTGAAAAACCAGCATTAGACGAAATGCACAGTGTAGTACATAGTATATGAGTGAGTTGCACTGAAAAACTTAGAATTTACTGAAAAACCCGCATTAGACGAAATGCACAGTGTAGTACATAGTATATGAGTGAGTTGCACTGAAAAACTTAGAATTTACTGAAAAACCCGCATTAGACGAAATGCACAGTGTAGTACATTGTATATGAGTGAGTTGCACTGAAAAACTTAGAATTTACTGAAAAACCCGCATTAGACGAAATGCACAGTGTAGTATATTGTATATGAGTGAGTTGCACTGAAAAACTTAGAATTTACTGAAAAACCCGCATTAGACGAAATGCACAGTGTAGTACATTGTATATGAGTGAGTTGCACTGAAAAACTTAGAATTTACTGAAAAACCCGCATTAGACGAAATGAACAGTTTAGTACATTGTATATCAGTGAGTTGCACTGAAAAACTTATAATTTACTGAAAAACCCGCATTAGATGAAATGTACAGTGTAGTACATAGTATATGAGTGAGTTGCACTGAAAAACTTAGAATTTACTGAAAAACCCGCATTAGACGAAATGTACAGTGTAGTACATAGTATATGAGTGAGTTGCACTGAAAAACTTAGAATTTACTGAAAAACCCGCATTAGACGAAATGCACAGTGTAGTACATTGTATATGAGTGAGTTGCACTGAAAAACTTAGAATTTACTGAAAATCCGCATTAGACGAAATGCACAGTGTAGTACATTGTATATGAGTGAGTTGCACTGAAAAACTTAGAATTTACTGAAAAAACCCGCATTAGACGAAATGCACAGTGTAGTACATTGTATATGAGTGAGTTGCACTGAAAAACTTAGAATTTACTGAAAAACCCGCATTAGACGAAATGAACAGTTTAGTACATTGTATATGAGTGAGTTGCACTGAAAAACTTAGAATTTACTGAAAAACCCGCATTAGACGAAATGCACAGTGTAGTACATTGTATATGAGTGAGTTGCACTGAAAAACTTAGAATTTACTGAAAAACCCGCATTAGACGAAATGAACAGTTTAGTACATTGTATATGAGTGAGTTGCACTGAAAAACTTAGAATTTACTGAAAAACCAGCATTAGACGAAATGCACAGTGTAGTACATTGTATATGAGTGAGTTGCACTGAAAAACTTAGAATTTACTGAAAAACCCGCATTAGACGAAATGCACAGTGTAGTACATTGTATATGAGTGAGTTGCACTGAAAAACTTAGAATTTACTGAAAAACCCGCATTAGACGAAATGCACAGTGTAGCACATTGTATATGAGTGAGTTGCACTGAAAAACTTAGAATTTACTGAAAAACCCGCATTAGACGAAATGCACAGTGTAGTACATTGTATATGAGTGAGTTGCACTGAAAAACTTAGAATTTACTGAAAAACCCGCATTAGACGAAATGCACAGTGTAGTACATTGTATATGAGTGAGTTGCACTGAAAAACTTAGAATTTACTGAAAAACCCGCATTAGACGAAATGCACAGTGTAGTACATTGTATATGAGTGAGTTGCACTGAAAAACTTAGAATTTACTGAAAAACCCGCATTAGACGAAATGCACAGTGTAGTACATTGTATATGAGTGAGTTGCACTGAAAAACTTAGAATTTACTGAAAATCCGCATTAGACGAAATGCACAGTGTAGTACATTGTATATGAGTGAGTTGCACTGAAAAACTTAGAATTTACTGAAAAACCCGCATTAGACGAAATGCACAGTGTAGTACATTGTATATGAGTGAGTTGCACTGAAAAACTTAGAATTTACTGAAAAACCCGCATTAGACGAAATGAACAGTTTAGTACATTGTATATGAGTGAGTTGCACTGAAAAACTTAGAATTTACTGAAAAACCAGCATTAGACGAAATGCACAGTGTAGTACATAGTATATGAGTGAGTTGCACTGAAAAACTTAGAATTTACTGAAAAACCCGCATTAGACGAAATGCACAGTGTAGTACATAGTATATGAGTGAGTTGCACTGAAAAACTTAGAATTTACTGAAAAACCCGCATTAGACGAAATGCACAGTGTAGTACATTGTATATGAGTGAGTTGCACTGAAAAACTTAGAATTTACTGAAAAACCCGCATTAGACGAAATGCACAGTGTAGTACATTGTATATGAGTGAGTTGCACTGAAAAACTTAGAATTTACTGAAAAACCCGCATTAGACGAAATGCACAGTGTAGCACATTGTATATGAGTGAGTTGCACTGAAAAACTTAGAATTTACTGAAAAACCCGCATTAGACGAAATGCACAGTGTAGTACATTGTATATGAGTGAGTTGCACTGAAAAACTTAGAATTTACTGAAAAACCCGCATTAGACGAAATGCACAGTGTAGTACATTGTATATGAGTGAGTTGCACTGAAAAACTTAGAATTTACTGAAAAACCCGCATTAGACGAAATGCACAGTGTAGTACATTGTATATGAGTGAGTTGCACTGAAAAACTTAGAATTTACTGAAAAACCCGCATTAGACGAAATGCACAGTGTAGTACATTGTATATGAGTGAGTTGCACTGAAAAACTTAGAATTTACTGAAAATCCGCATTAGACGAAATGCACAGTGTAGTACATTGTATATGAGTGAGTTGCACTGAAAAACTTAGAATTTACTGAAAAACCCGCATTAGACGAAATGCACAGTGTAGTACATTGTATATGAGTGAGTTGCACTGAAAAACTTAGAATTTACTGAAAAACCCGCATTATACGAAATGAACAGTTTAGTACATTGTATATGAGTTAGTTGCACTGAAAAACTTAGAATTTACTGAAAAACCAGCATTAGACGAAATGCACAGTGTAGTACATAGTATATGAGTGAGTTGCACTGAAAAACTTAGAATTTACTGAAAAACCCGCATTAGACGAAATGCACAGTGTAGTACATAGTATATGAGTGAGTTGCACTGAAAAACTTAGAATTTACTGAAAAACCCGCATTAGACGAAATGCACAGTGTAGTACATTGTATATGAGTGAGTTGCACTGAAAAACTTAGAATTTACTGAAAAACCCGCATTAGACGAAATGCACAGTGTAGTACATTGTATATGAGTGAGTTGCACTGAAAAACTTAGAATTTACTGAAAAACCCGCATTAGACGAAAAGAACAGTTTAGTACATTGTATATGAGTGAGTTGCACTGAAAAACTTAGAATTTACTGAAAAACCAGCATTAGACGAAATGCACAGTGTAGTACATAGTATATGAGTGAGTTGCACTGAAAAACTTAGAATTTACTGAAAAACCCGCATTAGACGAAATGCACAGTGTAGTACATAGTATATGAGTGAGTTGCACTGAAAAACTTAGAATTTACTGAAAAACCCGCATTAGACGAAATGAACAGTTTAGTACATTGTATATGAGTGAGTTGCACTGAAAAACTTAGAATTTACTGAAAAACCCGCATTAGATGAAATGCACAGTGTAGTACATAGTATATGAGTGAGTTGCACTGAAAAACTTAGAATTTATTGAAAAACCCGCATTAGACGAAATGCACAGTGTAGTACATAGTATATGAGTGAGTTGCACTGAAAAACTTAGAATTTACTGAAAAACCCGCATTAGATGACATGTACAGTGTAGTACATAGTATATGAGTGAGTTGCACTGAAAAAATTAAAATTTACTGAAAAACCCGCATTAGACGAAATGTACAGTGTAGTACATAGTATATGAGTGAGTTGCACTGAAAAACTTAGAATTTACTGAAAAACCCGCATTAGATGAAATGCACAGTGTAGTACATTGTATATGAGTGAGTTGCACTGAAAAACTTAGAATTTACTGAAAAACCCGCATTAGACGAAATGTACAGTGTAGTACATAGTATATGAGTGAGTTGCACTGAAAAACTTAGAATTTACTGAAAAACCCGCATTAGACGAAATGCACAGTGTAGTACATTGTATATGAGTGAGTTGCACTGAAAAACTTAGAATTTACTGAAAAACCCGCATTAGACGAAATGCACAGTGTAGCACATTGTATATGAGTGAGTTGCACTGAAAAACTTAGAATTTACTGAAAAACCCGCATTAGACGAAATGCACAGTGTAGTACATTGTATATGAGTGAGTTGCACTGAAAAACTTAGAATTTACTGAAAAACCCGCATTAGACGAAATGCACAGTGTAGTACATTGTATATGAGTGAGTTGCACTGAAAAACTTAGAATTTACTGAAAATCCGCATTAGACGAAATGCACAGTGTAGTACATTGTATATGAGTGAGTTGCACTGAAAAACTTAGAATTTACTGAAAAACCCGCATTAGACGAAATGCACAGTGTAGTACATTGTATATGAGTGAGTTGCACTGAAAAACTTAGAATTTACTGAAAAACCCGCATTATACGAAATGAACAGTTTAGTACATTGTATATGAGTTAGTTGCACTGAAAAACTTAGAATTTACTGAAAAACCAGCATTAGACGAAATGCACAGTGTAGTACATAGTATATGAGTGAGTTGCACTGAAAAACTTAGAATTTACTGAAAAACCCGCATTAGACGAAATGCACAGTGTAGTACATAGTATATGAGTGAGTTGCACTGAAAAACTTAGAATTTACTGAAAAACCCGCATTAGACGAAATGCACAGTGTAGTACATTGTATATGAGTGAGTTGCACTGAAAAACTTAGAATTTACTGAAAAACCCGCATTAGACGAAATGCACAGTGTAGTACATTGTATATGAGTGAGTTGCACTGAAAAACTTAGAATTTACTGAAAAACCCGCATTAGACGAAAAGAACAGTTTAGTACATTGTATATGAGTGAGTTGCACTGAAAAACTTAGAATTTACTGAAAAACCAGCATTAGACGAAATGCACAGTGTAGTACATAGTATATGAGTGAGTTGCACTGAAAAACTTAGAATTTACTGAAAAACCCGCATTAGACGAAATGCACAGTGTAGTACATAGTATATGAGTGAGTTGCACTGAAAAACTTAGAATTTACTGAAAAACCCGCATTAGACGAAATGAACAGTTTAGTACATTGTATATGAGTGAGTTGCACTGAAAAACTTAGAATTTACTGAAAAACCCGCATTAGATGAAATGCACAGTGTAGTACATAGTATATGAGTGAGTTGCACTGAAAAACTTAGAATTTATTGAAAAACCCGCATTAGACGAAATGCACAGTGTAGTACATAGTATATGAGTGAGTTGCACTGAAAAACTTAGAATTTACTGAAAAACCCGCATTAGATGACATGTACAGTGTAGTACATAGTATATGAGTGAGTTGCACTGAAAAAATTAAAATTTACTGAAAAACCCGCATTAGACGAAATGTACAGTGTAGTACATAGTATATGAGTGAGTTGCACTGAAAAACTTAGAATTTACTGAAAAACCCGCATTAGATGAAATGCACAGTGTAGTACATTGTATATGAGTGAGTTGCACTGAAAAACTTAGAATTTACTGAAAAACCCGCATTAGACGAAATGTACAGTGTAGTACATAGTATATGAGTGAGTTGCACTGAAAAACTTAGAATTTACTGAAAAACCCGCATTAGACGAAATGCACAGTGTAGTACATTGTATATGAGTGAGTTGCACTGAAAAACTTAGAATTTACTGAAAAACCCGCATTAGACGAAATGCACAGTGTAGCACATTGTATATGAGTGAGTTGCACTGAAAAACTTAGAATTTACTGAAAAACCCGCATTAGACGAAATGCACAGTGTAGTACATTGTATATGAGTGAGTTGCACTGATAAACTTAGAATTTACTGAAAAACCCGCATTAGACGAAATGCACAGTGTAGTACATTGTATATGAGTGAGTTGCACTGAAAAACTTAGAATTTACTGAAAAACCCGCATTAGACGAAATGCACAGTGTAGTACATTGTATATGAGTGAGTTGCACTGAAAAACTTAGAATTTACTGAAAAACCCGCATTAGACGAAATGCACAGTGTAGTACATTGTATATGAGTGAGTTGCACTGAAAAACTTAGAATTTACTGAAAAACCCGCATTAGACGAAATGCACAGTGTAGCACATTGTATATGAGTGAGTTGCACTGAAAAACTTAGAATTTACTGAAAAACCCGCATTAGACGAAATGCACAGTGTAGTACATTGTATATGAGTGAGTTGCACTGAAAAACTTAGAATTTACTGAAAAACCCGCATTAGACGAAATGCACAGTGTAGTACATTGTATATGAGTGAGTTGCACTGAAAAACTTAGAATTTACTGAAAAACCCGCATTAGACGAAATGCACAGTGTAGTACATTGTATATAGGTGAGTTGCACTGAAAAACTTAGAATTTACTGAAAAACCCGCATTAGACGAAATGCACAGTGTAGTACATTGTATATGAGTGAGTTGCACTGAAAAACTTAGAATTTACTGAAAATCCGCATTAGACGAAATGCACAGTGTAGTACATTGTATATGAGTGAGTTGCACTGAAAAACTTAGAATTTACTGAAAAACCCGCATTAGACGAAATGCACAGTGTAGTACATTGTATATGAGTGAGTTGCACTGAAAAACTTAGAATTTACTGAAAAACCCGCATTAGACGAAATGAACAGTTTAGTACATTGTATATGAGTGAGTTGCACTGAAAAACTTAGAATTTACTGAAAAACCAGCATTAGACGAAATGCACAGTGTAGTACATAGTATATGAGTGAGTTGCACTGAAAAACTTAGAATTTACTGAAAAACCCGCATTAGACGAAATGCACAGTGTAGTACATAGTATATGAGTGAGTTGCACTGAAAAACTTAGAATTTACTGAAAAACCCGCATTAGACGAAATGCACAGTGTAGTACATTGTATATGAATGAGTTGCACTGAAAAACTTAGAATTTACTGAAAAACCCGCATTAGACGAAATGCACAGTGTAGTATATTGTATATGAGTGAGTTGCACTGAAAAACTTAGAATTTACTGAAAAACCCGCATTAGACGAAATGCACAGTGTAGTACATTGTATATGAGTGAGTTGCACTGAAAAACTTAGAATTTACTGAAAAACCCGCATTAGACGAAATGAACAGTTTAGTACATTGTATATCAGTGAGTTGCACTGAAAAACTTATAATTTACTGAAAAACCCGCATTAGATGAAATGTACAGTGTAGTACATAGTATATGAGTGAGTTGCACTGAAAAACTTAGAATTTACTGAAAAACCCGCATTAGACGAAATGTACAGTGTAGTACATAGTATATGAGTGAGTTGCACTGAAAAACTTAGAATTTACTGAAAAACCCGCATTAGACGAAATGCACAGTGTAGTACATTGTATATGAGTGAGTTGCACTGAAAAACTTAGAATTTACTGAAAATCCGCATTAGACGAAATGCACAGTGTAGTACATTGTATATGATGAGTTGCACTGAAAAACTTAGAATTTACTGAAAAACCCGCATTAGACGAAATGCACAGTGTAGTACATTGTATATGAGTGAGTTGCACTGAAAAACTTAGAATTTACTGAAAAACCCGCATTAGACGAAATGAACAGTTTAGTACATTGTATATGAGTGAGTTGCACTGAAAAACTTAGAATTTACTGAAAAACCCGCATTAGACGAAATGCACAGTGTAGTACATTGTATATGAGTGAGTTGCACTGAAAAACTTAGAATTTACTGAAAAACCCGCATTAGACGAAATGAACAGTTTAGTACATTGTATATGAGTGAGTTGCACTGAAAAACTTAGAATTTACTGAAAAACCAGCATTAGACGAAATGCACAGTGTAGTACATTGTATATGAGTGAGTTGCACTGAAAAACTTAGAATTTACTGAAAAACCCGCATTAGACGAAATGCACAGTGTAGTACATTGTATATGAGTGAGTTGCACTGAAAAACTTAGAATTTACTGAAAAACCCGCATTAGACGAAATGCACAGTGTAGCACATTGTATATGAGTGAGTTGCACTGAAAAACTTAGAATTTACTGAAAAACCCGCATTAGACGAAATGCACAGTGTAGTACATTGTATATGAGTGAGTTGCACTGAAAAACTTAGAATTTACTGAAAAACCCGCATTAGACGAAATGCACAGTGTAGTACATTGTATATGAGTGAGTTGCACTGAAAAACTTAGAATTTACTGAAAAACCCGCATTAGACTAAATGCACAGTGTAGTACATTGTATATGAGTGAGTTGCACTGAAAAACTTAGAATTTACTGAAAAACCCGCATTAGACGAAATGCACAGTGTAGTACATTGTATATGAGTGAGTTGCACTGAAAAACTTAGAATTTACTGAAAATCCGCATTAGACGAAATGCACAGTGTAGTACATTGTATATGAGTGAGTTGCACTGAAAAACTTAGAATTTACTGAAAAACCCGCATTAGACGAAATGCACAGTGTAGTACATTGTATATGAGTGAGTTGCACTGAAAAACTTAGAATTTACTGAAAAACCCGCATTAGACGAAATGAACAGTTTAGTACATTGTATATGAGTGAGTTGCACTGAAAAACTTAGAATTTACTGAAAAACCAGCATTAGACGAAATGCACAGTGTAGTACATAGTATATGAGTGAGTTGCACTGAAAAACTTAGAATTTACTGAAAAACCCGCATTAGATGACATGTACAGTGTAGTACATAGTATATGAGTGAGTTGCACTGAAAAAATTAAAATTTACTGAAAAACCCGCATTAGACGAAATGTACAGTGTAGTACATAGTATATGAGTGAGTTGCACTGAAAAACTTAGAATTTACTGAAAAACCCGCATTAGATGAAATGCACAGTGTAGTACATTGTATATGAGTGAGTTGCACTGAAAAACTTAGAATTTACTGAAAAACCCGCATTAGACGAAATGTACAGTGTAGTACATAGTATATGAGTGAGTTGCACTGAAAAACTTAGAATTTACTGAAAAACCCGCATTAGACGAAATGCACAGTGTAGTACATTGTATATGAGTGAGTTGCACTGAAAAACTTAGAATTTACTGAAAAACCCGCATTAGACGAAATGCACAGTGTAGCACATTGTATATGAGTGAGTTGCACTGAAAAACTTAGAATTTACTGAAAAACCCGCATTAGACGAAATGCACAGTGTAGTACATTGTATATGAGTGAGTTGCACTGATAAACTTAGAATTTACTGAAAAACCCGCATTAGACGAAATGCACAGTGTAGTACATTGTATATGAGTGAGTTGCACTGAAAAACTTAGAATTTACTGAAAAACCCGCATTAGACGAAATGCACAGTGTAGTACATTGTATATGAGTGAGTTGCACTGAAAAACTTAGAATTTACTGAAAAACCCGCATTAGACGAAATGCACAGTGTAGTACATTGTATATGAGTGAGTTGCACTGAAAAACTTAGAATTTACTGAAAAACCCGCATTAGACGAAATGCACAGTGTAGCACATTGTATATGAGTGAGTTGCACTGAAAAACTTAGAATTTACTGAAAAACCCGCATTAGACGAAATGCACAGTGTAGTACATTGTATATGAGTGAGTTGCACTGAAAAACTTAGAATTTACTGAAAAACCCGCATTAGACGAAATGCACAGTGTAGTACATTGTATATGAGTGAGTTGCACTGAAAAACTTAGAATTTACTGAAAAACCCGCATTAGACGAAATGCACAGTGTAGTACATTGTATATAGGTGAGTTGCACTGAAAAACTTAGAATTTACTGAAAAACCCGCATTAGACGAAATGCACAGTGTAGTACATTGTATATGAGTGAGTTGCACTGAAAAACTTAGAATTTACTGAAAATCCGCATTAGACGAAATGCACAGTGTAGTACATTGTATATGAGTGAGTTGCACTGAAAAACTTAGAATTTACTGAAAAACCCGCATTAGACGAAATGCACAGTGTAGTACATTGTATATGAGTGAGTTGCACTGAAAAACTTAGAATTTACTGAAAAACCCGCATTAGACGAAATGAACAGTTTAGTACATTGTATATGAGTGAGTTGCACTGAAAAACTTAGAATTTACTGAAAAACCAGCATTAGACGAAATGCACAGTGTAGTACATAGTATATGAGTGAGTTGCACTGAAAAACTTAGAATTTACTGAAAAACCCGCATTAGACGAAATGCACAGTGTAGTACATAGTATATGAGTGAGTTGCACTGAAAAACTTAGAATTTACTGAAAAACCCGCATTAGACGAAATGCACAGTGTAGTACATTGTATATGAATGAGTTGCACTGAAAAACTTAGAATTTACTGAAAAACCCGCATTAGACGAAATGCACAGTGTAGTATATTGTATATGAGTGAGTTGCACTGAAAAACTTAGAATTTACTGAAAAACCCGCATTAGACGAAATGCACAGTGTAGTACATTGTATATGAGTGAGTTGCACTGAAAAACTTAGAATTTACTGAAAAACCCGCATTAGACGAAATGAACAGTTTAGTACATTGTATATCAGTGAGTTGCACTGAAAAACTTATAATTTACTGAAAAACCCGCATTAGATGAAATGTACAGTGTAGTACATAGTATATGAGTGAGTTGCACTGAAAAACTTAGAATTTACTGAAAAACCCGCATTAGACGAAATGTACAGTGTAGTACATAGTATATGAGTGAGTTGCACTGAAAAACTTAGAATTTACTGAAAAACCCGCATTAGACGAAATGCACAGTGTAGTACATTGTATATGAGTGAGTTGCACTGAAAAACTTAGAATTTACTGAAAATCCGCATTAGACGAAATGCACAGTGTAGTACATTGTATATGATGAGTTGCACTGAAAAACTTAGAATTTACTGAAAAACCCGCATTAGACGAAATGCACAGTGTAGTACATTGTATATGAGTGAGTTGCACTGAAAAACTTAGAATTTACTGAAAAACCCGCATTAGACGAAATGAACAGTTTAGTACATTGTATATGAGTGAGTTGCACTGAAAAACTTAGAATTTACTGAAAAACCCGCATTAGACGAAATGCACAGTGTAGTACATTGTATATGAGTGAGTTGCACTGAAAAACTTAGAATTTACTGAAAAACCCGCATTAGACGAAATGAACAGTTTAGTACATTGTATATGAGTGAGTTGCACTGAAAAACTTAGAATTTACTGAAAAACCAGCATTAGACGAAATGCACAGTGTAGTACATTGTATATGAGTGAGTTGCACTGAAAAACTTAGAATTTACTGAAAAACCCGCATTAGACGAAATGCACAGTGTAGTACATTGTATATGAGTGAGTTGCACTGAAAAACTTAGAATTTACTGAAAAACCCGCATTAGACGAAATGCACAGTGTAGCACATTGTATATGAGTGAGTTGCACTGAAAAACTTAGAATTTACTGAAAAACCCGCATTAGACGAAATGCACAGTGTAGTACATTGTATATGAGTGAGTTGCACTGAAAAACTTAGAATTTACTGAAAAACCCGCATTAGACGAAATGCACAGTGTAGTACATTGTATATGAGTGAGTTGCACTGAAAAACTTAGAATTTACTGAAAAACCCGCATTAGACTAAATGCACAGTGTAGTACATTGTATATGAGTGAGTTGCACTGAAAAACTTAGAATTTACTGAAAAACCCGCATTAGACGAAATGCACAGTGTAGTACATTGTATATGAGTGAGTTGCACTGAAAAACTTAGAATTTACTGAAAATCCGCATTAGACGAAATGCACAGTGTAGTACATTGTATATGAGTGAGTTGCACTGAAAAACTTAGAATTTACTGAAAAACCCGCATTAGACGAAATGCACAGTGTAGTACATTGTATATGAGTGAGTTGCACTGAAAAACTTAGAATTTACTGAAAAACCCGCATTAGACGAAATGAACAGTTTAGTACATTGTATATGAGTGAGTTGCACTGAAAAACTTAGAATTTACTGAAAAACCAGCATTAGACGAAATGCACAGTGTAGTACATAGTATATGAGTGAGTTGCACTGAAAAACTTAGAATTTACTGAAAAACACGCATTAGACGAAATGCACAGTGTAGTACATAGTATATGAGTGAGTTGCACTGAAAAACTTAGAATTTACTGAAAAACCCGCATTAGACGAAATGCACAGTGTAGTACATTGTATATGAGTGAGTTGCACTGAAAAACTTAGAATTTACTGAAAAACCCGCATTAGACGAAATGCACAGTGTAGTATATTGTATATGAGTGAGTTGCACTGAAAAACTTAGAATTTACTGAAAAACCCGCATTAGACGAAATGCACTGTGTAGTACATTGTATATGAGTGAGTTGCACTGAAAAACTTAGAATTTACTGAAAAACCCGCATTAGACGAAATGAACAGTTTAGTACATTGTATATCAGTGAGTTGCACTGAAAAACTTATAATTTACTGAAAAACCCGCATTAGATGAAATGTACAGTGTAGTACATAGTATATGAGTGAGTTGCACTGAAAAACTTAGAATTTACTGAAAAACCCGCATTAGACGAAATGTACAGTGTAGTACATAGTATATGAGTGAGTTGCACTGAAAAACTTAGAATTTACTGAAAAACCCGCATTAGACGAAATGCACAGTGTAGTACATTGTATATGAGTGAGTTGCACTGAAAAACTTAGAATTTACTGAAAAACCCGCATTAGACGAAATGCACAGTGTAGTACATTGTATATGAGTGAGTTGCACTGAAAAACTTAGAATTTACTGAAAAACCCGCATTAGACTAAATGCACAGTGTAGTACATTGTATATGAGTGAGTTGCACTGAAAAACTTAGAATTTACTGAAAAACCCGCATTAGACGAAATGCACAGTGTAGTACATTGTATATGAGTGAGTTGCACTGAAAAACTTAGAATTTACTGAAAATCCGCATTAGACGAAATGCACAGTGTAGTACATTGTATATGAGTGAGTTGCACTGAAAAACTTAGAATTTACTGAAAAACCCGCATTAGACGAAATGCACAGTGTAGTACATTGTATATGAGTGAGTTGCACTGAAAAACTTAGAATTTACTGAAAAACCCGCATTAGACGAAATGAACAGTTTAGTACATTGTATATGAGTGAGTTGCACTGAAAAACTTAGAATTTACTGAAAAACCAGCATTAGACGAAATGCACAGTGTAGTACATAGTATATGAGTGAGTTGCACTGAAAAACTTAGAATTTACTGAAAAACACGCATTAGACGAAATGCACAGTGTAGTACATAGTATATGAGTGAGTTGCACTGAAAAACTTAGAATTTACTGAAAAACCCGCATTAGACGAAATGCACAGTGTAGTACATTGTATATGAGTGAGTTGCACTGAAAAACTTAGAATTTACTGAAAAACCCGCATTAGACGAAATGCACAGTGTAGTATATTGTATATGAGTGAGTTGCACTGAAAAACTTAGAATTTACTGAAAAACCCGCATTAGACGAAATGCACTGTGTAGTACATTGTATATGAGTGAGTTGCACTGAAAAACTTAGAATTTACTGAAAAACCCGCATTAGACGAAATGAACAGTTTAGTACATTGTATATCAGTGAGTTGCACTGAAAAACTTATAATTTACTGAAAAACCCGCATTAGATGAAATGTACAGTGTAGTACATAGTATATGAGTGAGTTGCACTGAAAAACTTAGAATTTACTGAAAAACCCGCATTAGACGAAATGTACAGTGTAGTACATAGTATATGAGTGAGTTGCACTGAAAAACTTTGAATTTACTGAAAAACCCGCATTAGACGAAATGCACAGTGTAGTACATTGTATATGAGTGAGTTGCACTGAAAAACTTAGAATTTACTGAAAAACCCGCATTAGACGAAATGTACAGTGTAGTACATAGTATATGAGTGAGTTGCACTGAAAAACTTAGAATTTACTGAAAAACCCGCATTAGACGAAATGCACAGTGTAGTACATTGTATATGAGTGAGTTGCACTGAAAAACTTAGAATTTACTGAAAAACCCGCATTAGACGAAATGAACAGTTTAGTACATTGTATATCAGTGAGTTGCACTGAAAAACTTATAATTTACTGAAAAACCCGCATTAGATGAAATGTACAGTGTAGTACATAGTATATGAGTGAGTTGCACTGAAAAACTTAGAATTTACTGAAAAACCCGCATTAGACGAAATGTACAGTGTAGTACATAGTATATGAGTGAGTTGCACTGAAAAACTTAGAATTTACTGAAAAACCCGCATTAGACGAAATGCACAGTGTAGTACATTGTATATGAGTTAGTTGCACTGAAAAACTTAGAATTTACTGAAAATCCGCATTAGACGAAATGCACAGTGTAGTACATTGTATATGAGTGAGTTGCACTGAAAAACTTAGAATTTACTGAAAAACCCGCATTAGACGAAATGCACAGTGTAGTACATTGTATATGAGTGAGTTGCACTGAAAAACTTAGAATTTACTGAAAAACCCGCATTACACGAAATGCACAGTGTAGTACATTGTATATGAGTGAGTTGCACTGAAAAACTTAGAATTTACTGAAAAACCCGCATTAGACGAAATGCACAGTGTAGTACATAGTATATGAGTGAGTTGCACTGAAAAACTGAGAATTTACTGAAAAACCCGCATTAGACGAAATGTACAGTGTAGTACATAGTATATGAGTGAGTTGCACTGAAAAACTTAGAATTTACTGAAAAACCCGCATTAGACGAAATGCACAGTGTAGTACATTGTATATGAGTGAGTTGCACTGAAAAACTTAGAATTTACTGAAAAACCCGCATTAGACGAAATGAACAGTTTAGTACATTGTATATGAGTGAGTTGCACTGAAAAACTTATAATTTACTGAAAAACCCGCATTAGATGAAATGTACAGTGTAGTACATAGTATATGAGTGAGTTGCACTGAAAAACTTAGAATTTACTGAAAAACCCGCATTAGACGAAATGTACAGTGTAGTACATAGTATATGAGTGAGTTGCACTGAAAAACTTAGAATTTACTGAAAAACCCGCATTAGACGAAATGCACAGTGTAGTACATTGTATATGAGTGAGTTGCACTGAAAAACTTAGAATTTACTGAAAAACCCGCATTAGACAAAATGCACAGTGTAGCACATTGTATATGAGTGAGTTGCACTGAAAAACTTAGAATTTACTGAAAAACCCGCATTAGACGAAATGCACAGTGTAGTACATTGTATATGAGTGAGTTGCACTGAAAAACTTAGAATTTACTGAAAAACCCGCATTAGACGAAATGCACAGTGTAGTACATTGTATATGAGTGAGTTGCACTGAAAAACTTAGAATTTACTGAAAAACCCGCATTAGACGAAATGCACAGTGTAGTACATTGTATATGAGTGAGTTGCACTGAAAAACTTAGAATTTACTGAAAATCCGCATTAGACGAAATGCACAGTGTAGTACATTGTATATGAGTGAGTTGCACTGAAAAACTTAGAATTTACTGAAAAACCCGCATTAGACGAAATGCACAGTGTAGTACATTGTATATGAGTGAGTTGCACTGAAAAACTTAGAATTTACTGAAAAACCCGCATTAGACGAAATGAACAGTTTAGTACATTGTATATGAGTGAGTTGCACTGAAAAACTTAGAATTTACTGAAAAACCAGCATTAGACGAAATGCACAGTTTAGTACATAGTATATGAGTGAGTTGCACTGAAAAACTTAGAATTTACTGAAAAACCCGCATTAGACGAAATGCACAGTGTAGTACATAGTATATGAGTGAGTTGCACTGAAAAACTTAGAATTTACTGAAAAACCCGCATTAGATGAAATGTACAGTGTAGTACATAGTATATGAGTGAGTTGCACTGAAAAACTTAGAATTTACTGAAAAACCCGCATTAGACGAAATGTACAGTGTAGTACATAGTATATGAGTGAGTTGCACTGAAAAACTTAGAATTTACTGAAAAACCCGCATTAGACGAAATGCACAGTGTAGTACATTGTATATGAGTGAGTTGCACTGAAAAACTTAGAATTTACTGAAAAACCCGCATTAGACGAAATGCACAGTGTAGCACATTGTATATGAGTGAGTTGCACTGAAAAACTTAGAATTTACTGAAAAACCCGCATTAGATGAAATGCACAGTGTAGTACATTGTATATGAGTGAGTTGCACTGAAAAACTTAGAATTTACTGAAAAACCCGCATTAGACGAAATGAACAGTTTAGTACATTGTATATGAGTGAGTTGCACTGAAAAACTTAGAATTTACTGAAAAACCAGCATTAGACGAAATGCACAGTGTAGTACATAGTATATGAGTGAGTTGCACTGAAAAACTTAGAATTTACTGAAAAACCCGCATTAGACGAAATGCACAGTGTAGTACATAGTATATGAGTGAGTTGCACTGAAAAACTGAGAATTTACTGAAAAACCCGCATTAGACGAAATGTACAGTGTAGTACATAGTATATGAGTGAGTTGCACTGAAAAACTTAGAATTTACTGAAAAACCCGCATTAGACGAAATGAACAGTGTAGTACATTGTATATGAGTGAGTTGCACTGAAAAACTTAGAATTTACTGAAAAACCCGCATTAGACGAAATGAACAGTTTAGTACATTGTATATGAGTGAGTTGCACTGAAAAACTTATAATTTACTGAAAAACCCGCATTAGATGAAATGTACAGTGTAGTACATAGTATATGAGTGAGTTGCACTGAAAAACTTAGAATTTACTGAAAAACCCGCATTAGACGAAATGTACAGTGTAGTACATAGTATATGAGTGAGTTGCACTGAAAAACTTAGAATTTACTGAAAAACCCGCATTAGACGAAATGCACAGTGTAGTACATTGTATATGAGTGAGTTGCACTGAAAAACTTAGAATTTACTGAAAAACCCGCATTAGACGAAATGCACAGTGTAGCACATTGTATATGAGTGAGTTGCACTGAAAAACTTAGAATTTACTGAAAAACACGCATTAGACGAAATGCACAGTATAGTACATTGTATATGAGTGAGTTGCACTGAAAAACTTAGAATTTACTGAAAAACCCGCATTAGACGAAATGCACAGTGTAGTACATTGTATATGAGTGAGTTGCACTGAAAAACTTAGAATTTACTGAAAAACCCGCATTAGACGAAATGCACAGTGTAGTACATTGTATATGAGTGAGTTGCACTGAAAAACTTAGAATTTACTGAAAATCCGCATTAGACGAAATGCACAGTGTAGTACATTGTATATGAGTGAGTTGCACTGAAAAACTTAGAATTTACTGAAAAACCCGCATTAGACGAAATGCACAGTGTAGTACATTGTATATGAGTGAGTTGCACTGAAAAACTTAGAATTTACTGAAAAACCCGCATTAGACGAAATGAACAGTTTAGTACATTGTATATGAGTGAGTTGCACTGAAAAACTTAGAATTTACTGAAAAACCAGCATTAGACGAAATGCACAGTTTAGTACATAGTATATGAGTGAGTTGCACTGAAAAACTTAGAATTTACTGAAAAACCCGCATTAGACGAAATGCACAGTGTAGTACATAGTATATGAGTGAGTTGCACTGAAAAACTTAGAATTTACTGAAAAACCCGCATTAGATGAAATGTACAGTGTAGTACATAGTATATGAGTGAGTTGCACTGAAAAACTTAGAATTTACTGAAAAACCCGCATTAGACGAAATGTACAGTGTAGTACATAGTATATGAGTGAGTTGCACTGAAAAACTTAGAATTTACTGAAAAACCCGCATTAGACGAAATGCACAGTGTAGTACATTGTATATGAGTGAGTTGCACTGAAAAACTTAGAATTTACTGAAAAACCCGCATTAGACGAAATGCACAGTGTAGCACATTGTATATGAGTGAGTTGCACTGAAAAACTTAGAATTTACTGAAAAACCCGCATTAGATGAAATGCACAGTGTAGTACATTGTATATGAGTGAGTTGCACTGAAAAACTTAGAATTTACTGAAAAACCCGCATTAGACGAAATGAACAGTTTAGTACATTGTATATGAGTGAGTTGCACTGAAAAACTTAGAATTTACTGAAAAACCAGCATTAGACGAAATGCACAGTGTAGTACATAGTATATGAGTGAGTTACACTGAAAAACTTAGAATTTACTGAAAAACCCGCATTAGACGAAATGCACAGTGTAGTACATAGTATATGAGTGAGTTGCACTGAAAAACTGAGAATTTACTGAAAAACCCGCATTAGACGAAATGTACAGTGTAGTACATAGTATATGAGTGAGTTGCACTGAAAAACTTAGAATTTACTGAAAAACCCGCATTAGACGAAATGAACAGTGTAGTACATTGTATATGAGTGAGTTGCACTGAAAAACTTAGAATTTACTGAAAAACCCGCATTAGACGAAATGAACAGTTTAGTACATTGTATATGAGTGAGTTGCACTGAAAAACTTAGAATTTACTGAAAAACCCGCATTAGATGAAATGTACAGTGTAGTACATAGTATATGAGTGAGTTGCACTGAAAAACTTAGAATTTACTGAAAAACCCGCATTAGACGAAATGTACAGTGTAGTACATAGTATATGAGTGAGTTGCACTGAAAAACTTAGAATTTACTGAAAAACCCGCATTAGACGAAATGCACAGTGTAGTACATTGTATATGAGTGAGTTGCACTGAAAAACTTAGAATTTACTGAAAAACCCGCATTAGACGAAATGCACAGTGTAGCACATTGTATATGAGTGAGTTGCACTGAAAAACTTAGAATTTACTGAAAAACCCGCATTAGATGAAATGCACAGTGTAGTACATTGTATATGAGTGAGTTGCACTGAAAAACTTAGAATTTACTGAAAAACCCGCATTAGACGAAATGAACAGTTTAGTACATTGTATATGAGTGAGTTGCACTGAAAAACTTAGAATTTACTGAAAAACCAGCATTAGACGAAATGCACAGTGTAGTACATAGTATATGAGTGAGTTGCACTGAAAAACTTAGAATTTACTGAAAAACCCGCATTAGACGAAATGCACAGTGTAGTACATAGTATATGAGTGAGTTGCACTGAAAAACTGAGAATTTACTGAAAAACCCGCATTAGACGAAATGTACAGTGTAGTACATAGTATATGAGTGAGTTGCACTGAAAAACTTAGAATTTACTGAAAAACCCGCATTAGACGAAATGAACAGTGTAGTACATTGTATATGAGTGAGTTGCACTGAAAAACTTAGAATTTACTGAAAAACCCGCATTAGACGAAATGAACAGTTTAGTACATTGTATATGAGTGAGTTGCACTGAAAAACTTATAATTTACTGAAAAACCCGCATTAGATGAAATGTACAGTGTAGTACATAGTATATGAGTGAGTTGCACTGAAAAACTTAGAATTTACTGAAAAACCCGCATTAGACGAAATGTACAGTGTAGTACATAGTATATGAGTGAGTTGCACTGAAAAACTTAGAATTTACTGAAAAACCCGCATTAGACGAAATGCACAGTGTAGTACATTGTATATGAGTGAGTTGCACTGAAAAACTTAGAATTTACTGAAAAACCCGCATTAGACGAAATGCACAGTGTAGCACATTGTATATGAGTGAGTTGCACTGAAAAACTTAGAATTTACTGAAAAACCCGCATTAGACGAAATGCACAGTATAGTACATTGTATATGAGTGAGTTGCACTGAAAAACTTAGAATTTACTGAAAAACCCGCATTAGACGAAATGCACAGTGTAGTACATTGTATATGAGTGAGTTGCACTGAAAAACTTAGAATTTACTGAAAAACCCGCATTAGACGAAATGCACAGTGTAGTACATTGTATATGAGTGAGTTGCACTGAAAAACTTAGAATTTACTGAAAATCCGCATTAGACGAAATGCACAGTGTAGTACATTGTATATGAGTGAGTTGCACTGAAAAACTTAGAATTTACTGAAAAACCCGCATTAGACGAAATGCACAGTGTAGTACATTGTATATGAGTGAGTTGCACTGAAAAACTTAGAATTTACTGAAAAACCCGCATTAGACGAAATGAACAGTTTAGTACATTGTATATGAGTGAGTTGCACTGAAAAACTTAGAATTTACTGAAAAACCAGCATTAGACGAAATGCACAGTTTAGTACATAGTATATGAGTGAGTTGCACTGAAAAACTTAGAATTTACTGAAAAACCCGCATTAGACGAAATGCACAGTGTAGTACATAGTATATGAGTGAGTTGCACTGAAAAACTTAGAATTTACTGAAAAACCCGCATTAGATGAAATGTACAGTGTAGTACATAGTATATGAGTGAGTTGCACTGAAAAACTTAGAATTTACTGAAAAACCCGCATTAGACGAAATGTACAGTGTAGTACATAGTATATGAGTGAGTTGCACTGAAAAACTTAGAATTTACTGAAAAACCCGCATTAGACGAAATGCACAGTGTAGTACATTGTATATGAGTGAGTTGCACTGAAAAACTTAGAATTTACTGAAAAACCCGCATTAGACGAAATGCACAGTGTAGCACATTGTATATGAGTGAGTTGCACTGAAAAACTTAGAATTTACTGAAAAACCCGCATTAGATGAAATGCACAGTGTAGTACATTGTATATGAGTGAGTTGCACTGAAAAACTTAGAATTTACTGAAAAACCCGCATTAGACGAAATGAACAGTTTAGTACATTGTATATGAGTGAGTTGCACTGAAAAACTTAGAATTTACTGAAAAACCAGCATTAGACGAAATGCACAGTGTAGTACATAGTATATGAGTGAGTTACACTGAAAAACTTAGAATTTATTGAAAAACCCGCATTAGACGAAATGCACAGTGTAGTACATAGTATATGAGTGAGTTGCACTGAAAAACTGAGAATTTACTGAAAAACCCGCATTAGACGAAATGTACAGTGTAGTACATAGTATATGAGTGAGTTGCACTGAAAAACTTAGAATTTACTGAAAAACCCGCATTAGACGAAATGAACAGTGTAGTACATTGTATATGAGTGAGTTGCACTGAAAAACTTAGAATTTACTGAAAAACCCGCATTAGACGAAATGAACAGTTTAGTACATTGTATATGAGTGAGTTGCACTGAAAAACTTATAATTTACTGAAAAACCCGCATTAGATGAAATGTACAGTGTAGTACATAGTATATGAGTGAGTTGCACTGAAAAACTTAGAATTTACTGAAAAACCCGCATTAGACGAAATGTACAGTGTAGTACATAGTATATGAGTGAGTTGCACTGAAAAACTTAGAATTTACTGAAAAACCCGCATTAGACGAAATGCACAGTGTAGTACATTGTATATGAGTGAGTTGCACTGAAAAACTTAGAATTTACTGAAAAACCCGCATTAGACGAAATGCACAGTGTAGCACATTGTATATGAGTGAGTTGCACTGAAAAACTTAGAATTTACTGAAAAACCCGCATTAGACGAAATGCACAGTATAGTACATTGTATATGAGTGAGTTGCACTGAAAAACTTAGAATTTACTGAAAAACCCGCATTAGACGAAATGCACAGTGTAGTACATTGTATATGAGTGAGTTGCACTGAAAAACTTAGAATTTACTGAAAAACCCGCATTATACGAAATGCACAGTGTAGTACATTGTATATGAGTGAGTTGCACTGAAAAACTTAGAATTTACTGAAAATCCGCATTAGACGAAATGCACAGTGTAGTACATTGTATATGAGTGAGTTGCACTGAAAAACTTAGAATTTACTGAAAAACCCGCATTAGACGAAATGCACAGTGTAGTACATTGTATATGAGTGAGTTGCACTGAAAAAACTTAGAATTTACTGAAAAACCCGCATTAGACGAAATGAACAGTTTAGTACATTGTATATGAGTGAGTTGCACTGAAAAACTTAGAATTTACTGAAAAACCAGCATTAGACGAAATGCACAGTTTAGTACATAGTATATGAGTGAGTTGCACTGAAAAACTTAGAATTTACTGAAAAACCCGCATTAGACGAAATGCACAGTGTAGTACATAGTATATGAGTGAGTTGCACTGAAAAACTTAGAATTTACTGAAAAACCCGCATTAGATGAAATGTACAGTGTAGTACATAGTATATGAGTGAGTTGCACTGAAAAACTTAGAATTTACTGAAAAACCCGCATTAGACGAAATGTACAGTGTAGTACATAGTATATGAGTGAGTTGCACTGAAAAACTTAGAATTTACTGAAAAACCCGCATTAGACGAAATGCACAGTGTAGTACATTGTATATGAGTGAGTTGCACTGAAAAACTTAGAATTTACTGAAAAACCCGCATTAGACGAAATGCACAGTGTAGCACATTGTATATGAGTGAGTTGCACTGAAAAACTTAGAATTTACTGAAAAACCCGCATTAGATGAAATGCACAGTGTAGTACATTGTATATGAGTGAGTTGCACTGAAAAACTTAGAATTTACTGAAAAACCCGCATTAGACGAAATGCACAGTGTAGTACATTGTATATGAGTGAGTTGCACTGAAAAACTTAGAATTTACTGAAAAACCCGCATTAGACGAAATGCACAGTGTAGTACATTGTATATGAGTGAGTTACACTGAAAAACTTAGAATTTACTGAAAATCCGCTATAGACGAAATGCACAGTGTAGTACATTGTATATGAGTGAGTTGCACTGAAAAACTTAGAATTTACTGAAAAACCCGCATTAGACGAAATGCACAGTGTAGTACATTGTATATGAGTGAGTTGCACTGAAAAACTTAGAATTTACTGAAAAACCCGCATTAGACGAAATGCACAGTGTAGTACATTGTATATGAGTGAGTTGCACTGAAAAACTTAGAATTTACTGAAAAACCCGCATTAGATGAAATGCACAGTGTAGTACATTGTATATGAGTGAGTTGCACTGAAAAACTTAGAATTTACTGAAAATCCGCATTAGACGAAATGCACAGTGTAGTACATTGTATATGAGTGAGTTGCACTGAAAAACTTAGAATTTACTGAAAAACCCGCATTAGACGAAATGCACAGTGTAGTACATTGTATATGAGTGAGTTGCACTGAAAAACTTAGAATTTACTGAAAAACCCGCATTAGACGAAATGAACAGTTTAGTACATTGTATATGAGTGAGTTGCACTGAAAAACTTAGAATTTACTGAAAAACCAGCATTAGACGAAATGCACAGTTTAGTACATAGTATATGAGTGAGTTGCACTGAAAAACTTAGAATTTACTGAAAAACCCGCATTAGACGAAATGCACAGTGTAGTACATAGTATATGAGTGAGTTGCACTGAAAAACTTAGAATTTACTGAAAAACCCGCATTAGATGAAATGTACAGTGTAGTACATAGTATATGAGTGAGTTGCACTGAAAAACTTAGAATTTACTGAAAAAACCCGCATTAGACGAAATGTACAGTGTAGTACATAGTATATGAGTGAGTTGCACTGAAAAACTTAGAATTTACTGAAAAACCCGCATTAGACGAAATGAACAGTTTAGTACATTGTATATGAGTGAGTTGCACTGAAAAACTTAGAATTTACTGAAAAACCAGCATTAGACGAAATGCACAGTTTAGTACATAGTATATGAGTGAGTTGCACTGAAAAACTTAGAATTTACTGAAAAACCCGCATTAGACGAAATGCACAGTGTAGTACATAGTATATGAGTGAGTTGCACTGAAAAACTTAGAATTTACTGAAAAACCCGCATTAGATGAAATGTACAGTGTAGTACATAGTATATGAGTGAGTTGCACTGAAAAACTTAGAATTTACTGAAAAACCCGCATTAGACGAAATGTACAGTGTAGTACATAGTATATGAGTGAGTTGCACTGAAAAACTTAGAATTTACTGAAAAACCCGCATTAGACGAAATGCACAGTGTAGTACATTGTATATGAGTGAGTTGCACTGAAAAACTTAGAATTTACTGAAAAACCCGCATTAGACGAAATGCACAGTGTAGCACATTGTATATGAGTGAGTTGCACTGAAAAACTTAGAATTTACTGAAAAACCCGCATTAGACGAAATGCACAGTGTAGTACATTGTATATGAGTGAGTTGCAATGAAAAACTTAGAATTTACTGAAAAACCCGCATTAGACGAAATGCACAGTGTAGTACATTGTATATGAGTGAGTTGCACTGAAAAACTTAGAATTTACTGAAAAACCCGCATTAGACGAAATGCACAGTGTAGTACATTGTATATGAGTGAGTTACACTGAAAAACTTAGAATTTACTGAAAATCCGCATTAGACGAAATGCACAGTGTAGTACATTGTATATGAGTGAGTTGCACTGAAAAACTTAGAATTTACTGAAAAACCCGCATTAGACGAAATGCACAGTGTAGTACATTGTATATGAGTGAGTTGCACTGAAAAACTTAGAATTTACTGAAAAACCCGCATTAGACGAAATGCACAGTGTAGTACATTGTATATGAGTGAGTTGCACTGAAAAACTTAGAATTTACTGAAAAACCCGCATTAGACGAAATGCACAGTGTAGTACATTGTATATGAGTGAGTTGCACTGAAAAACTTAGAATTTACTGAAAAACCCGCATTAGACGAAATGCACAGTGTAGCACATTGTATATGAGTGAGTTGCACGGAAAAACTTAGAATTTACTGAAAAACCCGCATTAGACGAAATGCACAGTGTAGTACATTGTATATGAGTGAGTTGCACTGAAAAACTTAGAATTTACTGAAAAACCCGCATTAGACGAAATGCACAGTGTAGCACATTGTATATGAGTGAGTTGCACTGAAAAACTTAGAATTTACTGAAAAACCCGCATTAGACGAAATGCACAGTGTAGTACATTGTATATGAGTGAGTTGCACTGAAAAACTTAGAATTTACTGAAAAACCCGCATTAGACGAAATGCACAGTGTAGTACATTGTATATGAGTGAGTTGCACTGAAAAACTTAGAATTTACTGAAAAACCCGCATTATACGAAATGCACAGTGTAGTACATTGTATATGAGTGAGTTGCACTGAAAAACTTAGAATTTACTGAAAATCCGCATTAGACGAAATGCACAGTGTAGTACATTGTATATGAGTGAGTTGCACTGAAAAACTTAGAATTTACTGAAAAACCCGCATTAGACGAAATGCACAGTGTAGTACATTGTATATGAGTGAGTTGCACTGAAAAACTTAGAATTTACTGAAAAACCCGCATTAGACGAAATGAACAGTTTAGTACATTGTATATGAGTGAGTTGCACTGAAAAACTTAGAATTTACTGAAAAACCAGCATTAGACGAAATGCACAGTTTAGTACATAGTATATGAGTGAGTTGCACTGAAAAACTTAGAATTTACTGAAAAACCCGCATTAGACGAAATGCACAGTGTAGTACATAGTATATGAGTGAGTTGCACTGAAAAACTTAGAATTTACTGAAAAACCCGCATTAGATGAAATGTACAGTGTAGTACATAGTATATGAGTGAGTTGCACTGAAAAACTTAGAATTTACTGAAAAACCCGCATTAGACGAAATGTACAGTGTAGTACATAGTATATGAGTGAGTTGCACTGAAAAACTTAGAATTTACTGAAAAACCCGCATTAGACGAAATGCACAGTGTAGTACATTGTATATGAGTGAGTTGCACTGAAAAACTTAGAATTTACTGAAAAACCCGCATTAGACGAAATGCACAGTGTAGCACATTGTATATGAGTGAGTTGCACTGAAAAACTTAGAATTTACTGAAAATCCGCTATAGACGAAATGCACAGTGTAGTACATTGTATATGAGTGAGTTGCACTGAAAAACTTAGAATTTACTGAAAAACCCGCATTAGACGAAATGCACAGTGTAGTACATTGTATATGAGTGAGTTGCACTGAAAAACTTAGAATTTACTGAAAAACCCGCATTAGACGAAATGCACAGTGTAGTACATTGTATATGAGTGAGTTGCACTGAAAAACTTAGAATTTACTGAAAAACCCGCATTAGACGAAATGCACAGTGTAGTACATTGTATATGAGTGAGTTGCACTGAAAAACTTAGAATTTACTGAAAATCCGCATTAGACGAAATGCACAGTGTAGTACATTGTATATGAGTGAGTTGCACTGAAAAACTTAGAATTTACTGAAAAACCCGCATTAGACGAAATGCACAGTGTAGTACATTGTATATGAGTGAGTTGCACTGAAAAACTTAGAATTTACTGAAAAACCCGCATTAGACGAAATGAACAGTTTAGTACATTGTATATGAGTGAGTTGCACTGAAAAACTTAGAATTTACTGAAAAACCAGCATTAGACGAAATGCACAGTTAAGTACATAGTATATGAGTGAGTTGCACTGAAAAACTTAGAATTTACTGAAAAACCCGCATTAGACGAAATGCACAGTGTAGTACATAGTATATGAGTGAGTTGCACTGAAAAACTTAGAATTTACTGAAAAACCCGCATTAGATGAAATGTACAGTGTAGTACATAGTATATGAGTGAGTTGCACTGAAAAACTTAGAATTTACTGAAAAACCCGCATTAGACGAAATGTACAGTGTAGTACATAGTATATGAGTGAGTTGCACTGAAAAACTTAGAATTTACTGAAAAACCCGCATTAGACGAAATGCACAGTGTAGTACATTGTATATGAGTGAGTTGCACTGAAAAACTTAGAATTTACTGAAAAACCCGCATTTAGACGAAATGCACAGTGTAGCACATTGTATATGAGTGAGTTGCACTGAAAAACTTAGAATTTACTGAAAAAACCCGCATTAGACGAAATGCACAGTGTAGTACATTGTATATGAGTGAGTTGCACTGAAAAACTTAATTTACTGAAAAACCCGCATTAGACGAAATGCACAGTGTAGTACATTGTATATGAGTGAGTTGCACTGAAAAACTTAGAATTTACTGAAAAACCCGCATTAGACGAAATGCACAGTGTAGTACATTGTATATGAGTGAGTTACACTGAAAAACTTAGAATTTACTGAAAATCCGCATTAGACGAAATGCACAGTGTAGTACATTGTATATGAGTGAGTTGCACTGAAAAACTTAGAATTTACTGAAAAACCCGCATTAGACGAAATGCACAGTGTAGTACATTGTATATGAGTGAGTTGCACTGAAAAACTTAGAATTTACTGAAAAACCCGCATTAGACGAAATGCACAGTGTAGTACATTGTATATGAGTGAGTTGCACTGAAAAACTTAGAATTTACTGAAAAACCCGCATTAGACGAAATGCACAGTGTAGTACATTGTATATGAGTGAGTTGCACTGAAAAACTTAGAATTTACTGAAAAACCCGCATTAGACGAAATGCACAGTGTAGCACATTGTATATGAGTGAGTTGCACGGAAAAACTTAGAATTTACTGAAAAACCCGCATTAGACGAAATGCACAGTGTAGTACATTGTATATGAGTGAGTTGCACTGAAAAACTTAGAATTTACTGAAAAACCCGCATTAGACGAAATGCACAGTGTAGTACATTGTATATGAGTGAGTTGCACTGAAAAACTTAGAATTTACTGAAAAACCCGCATTAGACGAAATGCACAATGTAGTACATTGTATATGAGTGAGTTGCACTGAAAAACTTAGAATTTACTGAAAAACCCGCATTAGACGAAATGCACAGTGTAGTACATTGTATATGAGTGAGTTGCACTGAAAAACTTAGAATTTACTGAAAATCCGCATTAGACGAAATGCACAGTGTAGTACATTGTATATGAGTGAGTTGCACTGAAAAACTTAGAATTTACTGAAAAACCCTCATTAGACGAAATGCACAGTGTAGTACATTGTATATGAGTGAGTTGCACTGAAAAACTTAGAATTTACTGAAAAACCCGCATTAGACGAAATGAACAGTTTAGTACATTGTATATGAGTGAGTTGCACTGAAAAACTTAGAATTTACTGAAAAACCAGCATTAGACGAAATGCACAGTGTAGTACATAGTATATGAGTGAGTTGCACTGAAAAACTTAGAATTTACTGAAAAACCCGCATTAGACGAAATGCACAGTGTAGTACATAGTATATGAGTGAGTTGCACTGAAAAACTGAGAATTTACTGAAAAACCCGCATTAGACGAAATGCACAGTGTAGTACATAGTATATGAGTGAGTTGCACTGAAAAACTTAGAATTTACTGAAAAACCCGCATTAGACGAAATGTACAGTGTAGTACATAGTATATGAGTGAGTTGCACTGAAAAACTTAGAATTTACTGAAAAACCTGCATTAGACGAAATGCACAGTGTAGTACATTGTATATGAGTGAGTTGCACTGAAAAACTTAGAATTTACTGAAAAACCCGCATTAGACAAAATGCACAGTGTAGCACATTGTATATGAGTGAGTTGCACTGAAAAACTTAGAATTTACTGAAAAACCCGCATTAGACGAAATGCACAGTGTAGTACATTGTATATGAGTGAGTTGCACTGAAAAACTTAGAATTTACTGAAAAACCCGCATTAGACGAAATGCACAGTGTAGTACATTGTATATGAGTGAGTTGCACTGAAAAACTTAGAATTTACTGAAAAACCCGCATTAGACGAAATGCACAGTGTAGCACATTGTATATGAGTGAGTTGCACTGAAAAACTTAGAATTTACTGAAAAACCCGCATTAGACGAAATGCACAGTGTAGTACATTGTATATGAGTGAGTTGCACTGAAAAACTTAGAATTTACTGAAAAACCCGCATTAGACGAAATGCACAGTGTAGTACATTGTATATGAGTGAGTTGCACTGAAAAACTTAGAATTTACTGAAAAACCCGCATTAGACGAAATGCACAGTGTAGTACATTGTATATGAGTGAGTTGCACTGAAAAACTTAGAATTTACTGAAAAACCCGCATTAGACGAAATGCACAGTGTAGTACATTGTATATGAGTGAGTTGCACTGAAAAACTTAGAATTTACTGAAAATCCGCATTAGACGAAATGCACAGTGTAGTACATTGTATATGAGTGAGTTGCACTGAAAAACTTAGAATTTACTGAAAAACCCTCATTAGACGAAATGCACAGTGTAGTACATTGTATATGAGTGAGTTGTACTGAAAAACTTAGAATTTACTGAAAAACCCGCATTAGACGAAATGAACAGTTTAGTACATTGTATATGAGTGAGTTGCACTGAAAAACTTAGAATTTACTGAAAAACCAGCATTAGACGAAATGCACAGTGTAGTACATAGTATATGAGTGAGTTGCACTGAAAAACTTAGAATTTACTGAAAAACCCGCATTAGACGAAATGCACAGTGTAGTACATAGTATATGAGTGAGTTGCACTGAAAAACTTAGAATTTACTGAAAAACCCGCATTAGACGAAATGCACAGTGTAGTACATTGTATATGAGTGAGTTGCACTGAAAAACTTAGAATTTACTGAAAAACCCGCATTAGACGAAATGCACAGTGTAGTATATTGTATATGAGTGAGTTGCACTGAAAAACTTAGAATTTACTGAAAAACCCGCATTAGACGAAATGCACAGTGTAGTACATTGTATATGAGTGAGTTGCACTGAAAAACTTAGAATTTACTGAAAAACCCGCATTAGACGAAATGTACAGTGTAGTACATAGTATATGAGTGAGTTGCACTGAAAAACTTAGAATTTACTGAAAAACCCGCATTAGACGAAATGCACAGTGTAGTACATTGTATATGAGTGAGTTGCACTGAAAAACTTAGAATTTACTGAAAAACCCGCATTAGACGAAATGAACAGTTTAGTACATTGTATATCAGTGAGTTGCACTGAAAAACTTATAATTTACTGAAAAACCCTCATTAGATGAAATGTACAGTGTAGTACATAGTATATGAGTGAGTTGCACTGAAAAACTTAGAATTTACTGAAAAACCCACATTAGACGAAATGTACAGTGTAGTACATAGTATATGAGTGAGTTGCACTGAAAAACTTAGAATTTACTGAAAAACCCGCATTAGACGAAATGCACAGTGTAGTACATAGTATATGAGTGAGTTGCACTGAAAAACTTAGAATTTACTTAAAATCCGCATTAGACGAAATGCACAGTGTAGTACATTGTATATGAGTGAGTTGCACTGAAAAACTTAGAATTTACTGAAAAACCCGCATTAGACGAAATGCACAGTGTAGTACATTGTATTTGAGTGAGTTGCACTGAAAAACTTAGAATTTACTGAAAAACCCGCATTAGACGAAATGAACAGTTTAGTACATTGTATATGAGTGAGTTGCACTGAAAAACTTAGAATTTACTGAAAAACCAGCATTAGACGAAATGCACAGTGTAGTACATAGTATATGAGTGAGTTGCACTGAAAAACTTAGAATTTACTGAAAAACCCGCATTAGACGAAATGCACAGTGTAGTACATAGTATATGAGTGAGTTGCACTGAAAAACTGAGAATTTACTGAAAAACCCACATTAGACGAAATGTACAGTGTAGTACATAGTATATGAGTGAGTTGCACTGAAAAACTTAGAATTTACTGAAAAACCCGCATTAGACGAAATGCACAGTGTAGTACATTGTATATGAGTGAGTTGCACTGAAAAACTTAGAATTTACTGAAAATCCGCATTAGACGAAATGCACAGTGTAGTACATTGTATATGAGTGAGTTGCACTGAAAAACTTAGAATTTACTGAAAAACCCTCATTAGACGAAATGCACAGTGTAGTACATTGTATATGAGTGAGTTGTACTGAAAAACTTAGAATTTACTGAAAAACCCGCATTAGACGAAATGAACAGTTTAGTACATTGTATATGAGTGAGTTGCACTGAAAAACTTAGAATTTACTGAAAAACCAGCATTAGACGAAATGCACAGTGTAGTACATAGTATATGAGTGAGTTGCACTGAAAAACTTAGAATTTACTGAAAAACCCGCATTAGACGAAATGCACAGTGTAGTACATAGTATATGAGTGAGTTGCACTGAAAAACTTAGAATTTACTGAAAAACCCGCATTAGACGAAATGCACAGTGTAGTACATTGTATATGAGTGAGTTGCACTGAAAAACTTAGAATTTACTGAAAAACCCGCATTAGACGAAATGCACAGTGTAGTATATTGTATATGAGTGAGTTGCACTGAAAAACTTAGAATTTACTGAAAAACCCGCATTAGACGAAATGCACAGTGTAGTACATTGTATATGAGTGAGTTGCACTGAAAAACTTAGAATTTACTGAAAAACCCGCATTAGACGAAATGTACAGTGTAGTACATAGTATATGAGTGAGTTGCACTGAAAAACTTAGAATTTACTGAAAAACCCGCATTAGACGAAATGCACAGTGTAGTACATTGTATATGAGTGAGTTGCACTGAAAAACTTAGAATTTACTGAAAAACCCGCATTAGACGAAATGAACAGTTTAGTACATTGTATATCAGTGAGTTGCACTGAAAAACTTATAATTTACTGAAAAACCCTCATTAGATGAAATGTACAGTGTAGTACATAGTATATGAGTGAGTTGCACTGAAAAACTTAGAATTTACTGAAAAACCCACATTAGACGAAATGTACAGTGTAGTACATAGTATATGAGTGAGTTGCACTGAAAAACTTAGAATTTACTGAAAAACCCGCATTAGACGAAATGCACAGTGTAGTACATAGTATATGAGTGAGTTGCACTGAAAAACTTAGAATTTACTTAAAATCCGCATTAGACGAAATGCACAGTGTAGTACATTGTATATGAGTGAGTTGCACTGAAAAACTTAGAATTTACTGAAAAACCCGCATTAGACGAAATGCACAGTGTAGTACATTGTATTTGAGTGAGTTGCACTGAAAAACTTAGAATTTACTGAAAAACCCGCATTAGACGAAATGAACAGTTTAGTACATTGTATATGAGTGAGTTGCACTGAAAAACTTAGAATTTACTGAAAAACCAGCATTAGACGAAATGCACAGTGTAGTACATAGTATATGAGTGAGTTGCACTGAAAAACTTAGAATTTACTGAAAAACCCGCATTAGACGAAATGCACAGTGTAGTACATAGTATATGAGTGAGTTGCACTGAAAAACTGAGAATTTACTGAAAAACCCACATTAGACGAAATGTACAGTGTAGTACATAGTATATGAGTGAGTTGCACTGAAAAACTTAGAATTTACTGAAAAACCCGCATTAGACGAAATGCACAGTGTAGTACATTGTATATGAGTGAGTTGCACTGAAAAACTTAGAATTTACTGAAAAACCCGCATTAGACGAAATGAACAGTTTAGTACATTGTATATGAGTGAGTTGCACTGAAAAACTTATAATTTACTGAAAAACCCGCATTAGATGAAATGTACAGTGTAGTACATAGTATATGAGTGAGTTGCACTGAAAAACTTAGAATTTACTGAAAAACCCGCATTAGACGAAATGTACAGTGTAGTACATAGTATATGAGTGAGTTGCACTGAAAAACTTAGAATTTACTGAAAAACCCGCATTAGACGAAATGCACAGTGTAGTACATTGTATATGAGTGAGTTGCACTGAAAAACTTAGAATTTACTGAAAAACCCGCATTAGACGAAATGCACAGTGTAGCACATTGTATATGAGTGAGTTGCACTGAAAAACTTAGAATTTACTGAAAAACCCGCATTAGACGAAATGCACAGTGTAGTACATTGTATATGAGTGAGTTGCACTGAAAAACTTAGAATTTACTGAAAAACCCGCATTAGACGAAATGCACAGTGTAGTACATTGTATATGAGTGAGTTGCACTGAAAAACTTAGAATTTACTGAAAATCCGCATTAGACGAAATGCACAGTGTAGTACATTGTATATGAGTGAGTTGCACTGAAAAACTTAGAATTTACTGAAAAACCCGCATTAGACGAAATGCACAGTGTAGTACATTGTATATGAGTGAGTTGCACTGAAAAACTTAGAATTTACTGAAAAACCCGCATTAGACGAAATGCACAGTGTAGTACATTGTATATGAGTGAGTTGCACTGAAAAACTTAGAATTTACTGAAAATCCGCATTAGACGAAATGCACAGTGTAGTACATTGTATATGAGTGAGTTGCACTGAAAAACTTAGAATTTACTGAAAAACCCGCATTAGACGAAATGCACAGTGTAGTACATTGTATATGAGTGAGTTGCACTGAAAAACTTAGAATTTACTGAAAAACCCGCATTAGACGAAATGCACAGTGTAGCACATTGTATATGAGTGAGTTGCACTGAAAAACTTAGAATTTACTGAAAAACCCGCATTAGACGAAATGCACAGTGTAGTACATTGTATATGAGTGAGTTGCACTGAAAAACTTAGAATTTACTGAAAAACCCGCATTAGACGAAATGCACAGTGTAGTACATAGTATATGAGTGAGTTGCACTGAAAAACTTAGAATTTACTGAAAAACCCACATTAGACGAAATGTACAGTGTAGTACATAGTATATGAGTGAGTTGCACTGAAAAACTTAGAATTTACTGAAAAACCCGCATTAGACGAAATGCACAGTGTAGTACATAGTATATGAGTGAGTTGCACTGAAAAACTTAGAATTTACTTAAAATCCGCATTAGACGAAATGCACAGTGTAGTACATTGTATATGAGTGAGTTGCACTGAAAAACTTAGAATTTACTGAAAAACCCGCATTAGACGAAATGCACAGTGTAGTACATTGTATTTGAGTGAGTTGCACTGAAAAACTTAGAATTTACTGAAAAACCCGCATTAGACGAAATGAACAGTTTAGTACATTGTATATGAGTGAGTTGCACTGAAAAACTTAGAATTTACTGAAAAACCAGCATTAGACGAAATGCACAGTGTAGTACATAGTATATGAGTGAGTTGCACTGAAAAACTTAGAATTTACTGAAAAACCCGCATTAGACGAAATGCACAGTGTAGTACATAGTATATGAGTGAGTTGCACTGAAAAACTGAGAATTTACTGAAAAACCCACATTAGACGAAATGTACAGTGTAGTACATAGTATATGAGTGAGTTGCACTGAAAAACTTAGAATTTACTGAAAAACCCGCATTAGACGAAATGCACAGTGTAGTACATTGTATATGAGTGAGTTGCACTGAAAAACTTAGAATTTACTGAAAAACCCGCATTAGACGAAATGAACAGTTTAGTACATTGTATATGAGTGAGTTGCACTGAAAAACTTATAATTTACTGAAAAACCCGCATTAGATGAAATGTACAGTGTAGTACATAGTATATGAGTGAGTTGCACTGAAAAACTTAGAATTTACTGAAAAACCCGCATTAGACGAAATGTACAGTGTAGTACATAGTATATGAGTGAGTTGCACTGAAAAACTTAGAATTTACTGAAAAACCCGCATTAGACGAAATGCACAGTGTAGTACATTGTATATGAGTGAGTTGCACTGAAAAACTTAGAATTTACTGAAAAACCCGCATTAGACGAAATGCACAGTGTAGCACATTGTATATGAGTGAGTTGCACTGAAAAACTTAGAATTTACTGAAAAACCCGCATTAGACGAAATGCACAGTGTAGTACATTGTATATGAGTGAGTTGCACTGAAAAACTTAGAATTTACTGAAAAACCCGCATTAGACGAAATGCACAGTGTAGTACATTGTATATGAGTGAGTTGCACTGAAAAACTTAGAATTTACTGAAAATCCGCATTAGACGAAATGCACAGTGTAGTACATTGTATATGAGTGAGTTGCACTGAAAAACTTAGAATTTACTGAAAAACCCGCATTAGACGAAATGCACAGTGTAGTACATTGTATATGAGTGAGTTGCACTGAAAAACTTAGAATTTACTGAAAAACCCGCATTAGACGAAATGCACAGTGTAGTACATTGTATATGAGTGAGTTGCACTGAAAAACTTAGAATTTACTGAAAATCCGCATTAGACGAAATGCACAGTGTAGTACATTGTATATGAGTGAGTTGCACTGAAAAACTTAGAATTTACTGAAAAACCCGCATTAGACGAAATGCACAGTGTAGTACATTGTATATGAGTGAGTTGCACTGAAAAACTTAGAATTTACTGAAAAACCCGCATTAGACGAAATGCACAGTGTAGCACATTGTATATGAGTGAGTTGCACTGAAAAACTTAGAATTTACTGAAAAACCCGCATTAGACGAAATGCACAGTGTAGTACATTGTATATGAGTGAGTTGCACTGAAAAACTTAGAATTTACTGAAAAACCCGCATTAGACGAAATGCACAGTGTAGTACATTGTATATGAGTGAGTTGCACTGAAAAACTTAGAATTTACTGAAAAACCCGCATTAGACGAAATGCACAGTGTAGTACATTGTATATGAGTGAGTTACACTGAAAAACTTAGAATTTACTGAAAATCCGCATTAGACGAAATGCACAGTGTAGTACATTGTATATGAGTGAGTTGCACTGAAAAACTTAGAATTTACTGAAAAACCCGCATTAGACGAAATGCACAGTGTAGTACATTGTATATGAGTGAGTTGCACTGAAAAACTTAGAATTTACTGAAAAACCCGCATTAGACGAAATGCACAGTGTAGTACATTGTATATGAGTGAGTTGCACTGAAAAACTTAGAATTTACTGAAAAACCCGCATTAGACGAAATGCACAGTGTAGTACATTGTATATGAGTGAGTTGCACTGAAAAACTTAGAATTTACTGAAAAACCCGCATTAAACGAAATGAACAGTGTAGTACATTGTATATGAGTGAGTTGCACTGAAAAACTTAGAATTCACTGAAAAACCCGTATTAGATGAAATGCACAGTGTAGTTCATTGTATATGAGTGACTTGCACTGAAAAACTTAGAATTTACTGAAAAACCCGCATTAGACGAAATGCACAGTGTAGTACATTGTATATGAGTGAGTTGCAATGAAAAACTTAGAATTTATTGAAAAACCCGCATTAGACGAAATGCACAGTGTAGTACATTGTATATGAGTGAGTTGCACTGAAAAACTTAGAATTTACTGAAAAACCCGCATTAGACGAAATGCACAGTGTAGTGCATTGTATATGAGTGAGTTGCACTGAAAAACATAGAATTTACTGAAAAACCCGCATTAGACGAAATGCACAGTGTAGTACATTGTATATGAGTGAGTTGCACTGAAAAACTTAGAATTTACTGAAAAAACCCGCATTAGACGAAATGAACAGTGTAGTACATTGTATATGAGTGAGTTGCACTGAAAAACTTAGAATTTACTGAAAAACCCCGCATTAGACGAAATGCACAGTGTAGTACATTGTATATGAGTGAGTTGCACTGAAAAACTTAGAATTTACTGAAAAACCCGCATTAGACGAAATGCACAGTGTAGTACATTGTATATGAGTGAGTTGCAATGAAAAACTTAGAATTTACTGAAAAACCCGCATTAGACGAAATGTACAGTGTAGTACATAGTATATGAGTGAGTTGCACTGAAAAACTTAGAATTTACTGAAAAACCCGCATTAGACGAAATGCACAGTGTAGTACATTGTACATGAGTGAGTTGCACTGAAAAACTTAGAATTTACTGAAAAACCCGCATTAGACGAAATGAACAGTTTAGTACATTGTATATGAGTGAGTTGCACTGAAAAACTTAGAATTTACTGAAAAACCAGCATTAGACGAAATGCACAGTGTAGTACATAGTATATGAGTGAGTTGCACTGAAAAACTTAGAATTTACTGAAAAACCCGCATTAGACGAAATGCACAGTGTAGTACATAGTATATGAGTGAGTTGCACTGAAAAACTTAGAATTTACTGAAAAACCCGCATTAGACGAAATGCACAGTGTAGTACATTGTATATGAGTGAGTTGCACTGAAAAACTTAGAATTTACTGAAAAACCCGCATTAGACGAAATGCACAGTGTAGTACATTGTATATGAGTGAGTTGCACTGAAAAACTTAGAATTTACTGAAAAACCCGTATTAGACGAAATGCAAAGTGTAGTTCATTGTATATGAGTGAGTTGCACTGAAAAACTTAGAATTTACTGAAAAACCCGCATTAGACGAAATGCACAGTGTAGTATATTGTATATGAGTGAGTTGCACTGAAAAACTTAGAATTTACTGAAAAACCCGCATTAGACGAAATGCACAGTGTAGCACATTGTATATGAGTGAGTTGCACTGAAAAACTTAGAATTTACTGAAAAACCCGCATTAGACGAAATGCACAGTGTAGTACATTGTATATGAGTGAGTTGCACTGAAAAACTTAGAATTTACTGAAAAACCCGCATTAGACGAAATGCACAGTGTAGTACATTGTATATGAGTGAGTTGCACTGAAAAACTTAGAATTTACTGAAAAACCCGCATTAGACGAAATGCACAGTGTAGTACATTGTATATGAGTGAGTTACACTGAAAAACTTAGAATTTACTGAAAATCCGCATTAGACGAAATGCACAGTGTAGTACATTGTATATGAGTGAGTTGCACTGAAAAACTTAGAATTTACTGAAAAACCCTCATTAGACGAAATGCACAGTGTAGTACATTGTATATGAGTGAGTTGCACTGAAAAACTTAGAATTTACTGAAAAACCCGCATTAGACGAAATGCACATTGTAGTACATTGTATATGAGTGAGTTGCACTGAAAAACTTAGAATTTACTGAAAAACCCGCATTAGACGAAATGCACAGTGTAGTACATTGTATATGAGTGAATTGCACTGAAAAACTTAGAATTTACTGAAAAACCCGCATTAGACGAAATGCACAGTGTAGCACATTGTATATGAGTGAGTTGCACTGAAAAACTTAGAATTTACTGAAAAACCCGCATTAGACGAAATGCACAGTGTAGTACATTGTATATGAGTGAGTTGCACTGAAAAACTTAGAATTTACTGAAAAACCCGCATTAGACGAAATGCACAGTGTAGTACATTGTATATGAGTGAGTTGCACTGAAAAACTTAGAATTTACTGAAAAACCCGCATTAGACGAAATGCACAGTGTAGTACATTGTATATGAGTGAGTTGCACTGAAAAACTTAGAATTTACTGAAAAACCCGCATTAGACGAAATGCACAGTGTAGTACATTGTATATGAGTGAGTTGCACTGAAAAACTTAGAATTTACTGAAAATCCGCATTAGACGAAATGCACAGTGTAGTACATTGTATATGAGTGAGTTGCACTGAAAAACTTAGAATTTACTGAAAAACCCTCATTAGACGAAATGCACAGTGTAGTACATTGTATATGAGTGAGTTGCACTGAAAAACTTAGAATTTACTGAAAAACCCGCATTAGACGAAATGAACAGTTTAGTACATTGTATATGAGTGAGTTGCACTGAAAAACTTAGAATTTACTGAAAAACCAGCATTAGACGAAATGCACAGTGTAGTACATAGTATATGAGTGAGTTGCACTGAAAAACTTAGAATTTACTGAAAAACCCGCATTAGACGAAATGCACAGTGTAGTACATTGTATATGAGTGAGTTGCACTGAAAAACTTAGAATTTACTGAAAAACCCGCATTAGACGAAATGCACAGTGTAGCACATTGTATATGAGTGAGTTGCACTGAAAAACTTAGAATTTACTGAAAAACCCGCATTAGACGAAATGCACAGTGTAGTACATTGTATATGAGTGAGTTGCACTGAAAAACTTAGAATTTACTGAAAAACCCGCATTAGACGAAATGCACAGTGTAGTACATTGTATATGAGTGAGTTGCACTGAAAAACTTAGAATTTACTGAAAAACCCGCATTAGACGAAATGCACAGTGTAGTACATTGTATATGAGTGAGTTGCACTGAAAAACTTAGAATTTACTGAAAAACCCGCATTAGACGAAATGCACAGTGTAGTACATTGTATATGAGTGAGTTGCACTGAAAAACTTAGAATTTACTGAAAAACCCGCATTAGACGAAATGAACAGTTTAGTACATTGTATATGAGTGAGTTGCACTGAAAAACTTAGAATTTACTGAAAAACCCGCATTAGACGAAATGCACAGTGTAGTACATAGTATATGAGTGAGTTGCACTGAAAAACTTAGAATTTACTGAAAAACCCGCATTAGACGAAATGCACAGTGTAGTACATAGTATATGAGTGAGTTGCACTGAAAAACTTAGAATTTACTGAAAAACCCGCATTAGATGAAATGTACAGTGTAGTACATAAGTATATGAGTGAGTTGCACTGAAAAACTTAGAATTTACTGAAAAACCCGCATTAGACGAAATGTACAGTGTAGTACATAGTATATGAGTGAGTTGCACTGAAAAACTTAGAATTTACTGAAAAACCCGCATTAGACGAAATGCACAGTGTAGTACATTGTATATGAGTGAGTTGCACTGAAAAACTTAGAATTTACTGAAAAACCCGCATTAGACGAAATGCACAGTGTAGCACATTGTATATGAGTGAGTTGCACTGAAAAACTTAGAATTTACTGAAAAACCCGCATTAGACGAAATGCACAGTGTAGTACATTGTATATGAGTGAGTTGCACTGAAAAACTTAGAATTTACTGAAAAACCCGCAATCGACGAAATGCACAGTGTAGTACATTGTATATGAGTGAGTTGCACTGAAAAACTTAGAATTTACTGAAAAACCCGCATTAGACGAAATGCACAGTGTAGTACATTGTATATGAGTGAGTTACACTGAAAAACTTAGAATTTACTGAAAATCCGCATTAGACGAAATGCACAGTGTAGTACATTGTATATGAGTGAGTTGCACTGAAAAACTTAGAATTTACTGAAAAACCCGCATTAGACGAAATGCACAGTGTAGTACATTGTATATGAGTGAGTTGCACTGAAAAACTTAGAATTTACTGAAAAACCCGCATTAGACGAAATGCACAGTGTAGTACATTGTATATGAGTGAGTTGCACTGAAAAACTTAGAATTTACTGAAAAACCCGCATTAAACGAAATGAACAGTGTAGTACATTGTATATGAGTGAGTTGCACTGAAAAACTTAGAATTCACTGAAAAACCCGTATTAGATGAAATGCACAGTGTAGTTCATTGTATATGAGTGACTTGCACTGAAAAACTTAGAATTTACTGAAAAACCCGCATTAGACGAAATGCACAGTGTAGTACATTGTATATGAGTGAGTTGCAATGAAAAACTTAGAATTTACTGAAAAACCCGCATTAGACGAAATGCACAGTGTAGTACATTGTATATGAGTGAGTTGCACTGAAAAACTTAGAATTTACTGAAAAACCCGCATTAGACGAAATGCACAGTGTAGCACATTGTATATGAGTGAGTTGCACTGAAAAACTTAGAATTTACTGAAAAACCCGCATTAGACGAAATGCACAGTGTAGTACATTGTATATGAGTGAGTTGCACTGAAAAACTTAGAATTTACTGAAAAACCCGCATTAGACGAAATGCACAGTGTAGTACATTGTATATGAGTGAGTTGCACTGAAAAACTTAGAATTTACTGAAAAACCCGCATTAGACGAAATGCACAGTGTAGTACATTGTATATGAGTGAGTTGCACTGAAAAACTTAGAATTTACTGAAAATCCGCATTAGACGAAATGCACAGTGTAGTACATTGTATATGAGTGAGTTGCACTGAAAAACTTAGAATTTACTGAAAAACCCGCATTAGACGAAATGCACAGTGTAGTACATTGTATATGAGTGAGTTGCACTGAAAAACTTAGAATTTACTGAAAAACCCGCATTAGACGAAATGAACAGTTTAGTACATTGTATATGAGTGAGTTGCACTGAAAAACTTAGAATTTACTGAAAAACCCGCATTAGACGAAATGCACAGTTTAGTACATAGTATATGAGTGAGTTGCAATGAAAAACTTAGAATTTACTGAAAAACCCGCATTAGACGAAATGCACAGTGTAGTACATAGTATATGAGTGAGTTGCACTGAAAAACTTAGAATTTACTGAAAAACCCGCATTAGATGAAATGTACAGTGTAGTACATAGTATATGAGTGAGTTGCACTGAAAAACTTAGAATTTACTGAAAAACCCGCATTAGACGAAAAGTACAGTGTAGTACATAGTATATGAGTGAGTTGCACTGAAAAACTTAGAATTTACTGAAAAACCCGCATTAGACGAAATGCACAGTGTAGTACATTGTATATGAGTGAGTTGCACTGAAAAACTTAGAATTTACTGAAAAACCCGCATTAGACGAAATGCACAGTGTAGCACATTGTATATGAGTGAGTTGCACTGAAAAACTTAGAATTTACTGAAAAACCCGCATTAGACGAAATGCACAGTGTAGTACATTGTATATGAGTGAGTTGCACTGAAAAACTTAGAATTTACTGAAAAACCCGCAATCGACGAAATGCACAGTGTAGTACATTGTATATGAGTGAGTTGCACTGAAAAACTTAGAATTTACTGAAAAACCCGCATTAGACGAAATGCACAGTGTAGTACATTGTATATGAGTGAGTTACACTGAAAAACTTAGAATTTACTGAAAATCCGCATTAGACGAAATGCACAGTGTAGTACATTGTATATGAGTGAGTTGCACTGAAAAACTTAGAATTTACTGAAAAACCCGCATTAGACGAAATGCACAGTGTAGTACATTGTATATGAGTGAGTTGCACTGAAAAACTTAGAATTTACTGAAAAACCCGCATTAGACGAAATGCACAGTGTAGTACATTGTATATGAGTGAGTTGCACTGAAAAACTTAGAATTTACTGAAAAACCCGCATTAGACGAAATGCACAGTGTAGTACATTGTATATGAGTGAGTTGCACTGAAAAACTTAGAATTTACTGAAAAACCCGCATTAAACGAAATGAACAGTGTAGTACATTGTATATGAGTGAGTTGCACTGAAAAACTTAGAATTCACTGAAAAACCCGTATTAGATGAAATGCACAGTGTAGTTCATTGTATATGAGTGACTTGCACTGAAAAACTTAGAATTTACTGAAAAACCCGCATTAGACGAAATGCACAGTGTAGTACATTGTATATGAGTGAGTTGCAATGAAAAACTTAGAATTTATTGAAAAACCCGCATTAGACGAAATGCACAGTGTAGTACATTGTATATGAGTGAGTTGCACTGAAAAACTTAGAATTTACTGAAAAACCCGCATTAGACGAAATGCACAGTGTAGTGCATTGTATATGAGTGAGTTGCACTGAAAAACATAGAATTTACTGAAAAACCCGCATTAGACGAAATGCACAGTGTAGTACATTGTATATGAGTGAGTTGCACTGAAAAACTTAGAATTTACTGAAAAACCCGCATTAGACGAAATGAACAGTGTAGTACATTGTATATGAGTGAGTTGCACTGAAAAACTTAGAATTTACTGAAAAACCCGCATTAGACGAAATGCACAGTGTAGTACATTGTATATGAGTGAGTTGCACTGAAAAACTTAGAATTTACTGAAAAACCCGCATTAGACGAAATGCACAGTGTAGTACATTGTATATGAGTGAGTTGCACTGAAAAACTTAGAATTTACTGAAAAACCCGCATTAGACGAAATGTACAGTGTAGTACATAGTATATGAGTGAGTTGCACTGAAAAACTTAGAATTTACTGAAAAACCCGCATTAGACGAAATGCACAGTGTAGTACATTGTATATGAGTGAGTTGCACTGAAAAACTTAGAATTTACTGAAAAACCCGCATTAGACGAAATGAACAGTTTAGTACATTGTATATGAGTGAGTTGCACTGAAAAACTTAGAATTTACTGAAAAACCAGCATTAGACGAAATGCACAGTGTAGTACATAGTATATGAGTGAGTTGCACTGAAAAACTTAGAATTTACTGAAAAACCCGCATTAGACGAAATGCACAGTGTAGTACATAGTATATGAGTGAGTTGCACTGAAAAACTTAGAATTTACTGAAAAACCCGCATTAGACGAAATGCACAGTGTAGTACATTGTATATGAGTGAGTTGCACTGAAAAACTTAGAATTTACTGAAAAACCCGCATTAGACGAAATGCACAGTGTAGTACATTGTATATGAGTGAGTTGCACTGAAAAACTTAGAATTTACTGAAAAACCCGTATTAGACGAAATGCAAAGTGTAGTTCATTGTATATGAGTGAGTTGCACTGAAAAACTTAGAATTTACTGAAAAACCCGCATTAGACGAAATGCACAGTGTAGTATATTGTATATGAGTGAGTTGCACTGAAAAACTTAGAATTTACTGAAAAACCCGCATTAGACGAAATGCACAGTGTAGTACATTGTATATGAGTGAGTTGCACTGAAAAACTTAGAATTTACTGAAAAACCCGCATTAGACGAAATGTACAGTGTAGTACATAGTATATGAGTGAGTTGCACTGAAAAACTTAGAATTTACTGAAAAACCCGCATTAGACGAAATGCACAGTGTAGTACATTGTATATGAGTGAGTTGCACTGAAAAACTTAGAATTTACTGAAAAACCCGCATTAGACGAAATGAACAGTTTAGTACATTGTATATGAGTGAGTTGCACTGAAAAACTTAGAATTTACTGAAAAACCCGCATTAGACGAAATGCACAGTGTAGTACATAGTATATGAGTGAGTTGCACTGAAAAACTTAGAATTTACTGAAAAACCCGCATTAGACGAAATGCACAGTGTAGTACATAGTATATGAGTGAGTTGCACTGAAAAACTTATAATTTACTGAAAAACCCGCATTAGATGAAATGTACAGTGTAGTACATAGTATATGAGTGAGTTGCACTGAAAAACTTAGAATTTACTGAAAAACCCGCATTAGACGAAATGTACAGTGTAGTACATAGTATATGAGTGAGTTGCACTGAAAAACTTAGAATTTACTGAAAAACCCGCATTAGACGAAATGCACAGTGTAGTACATTGTATATGAGTGAGTTGCACTGAAAAACTTAGAATTTACTGAAAAACCCGCATTAGACGAAATGCACAGTGTAGTACATTGTATATGAGTGAGTTGCACTGAAAAACTTAGAATTTACTGAAAATCCGCATTAGACGAAATGCACAGTGTAGTACATTGTATATGAGTGAGTTGCACTGAAAAACTTAGAATTTACTGAAAATCCCCCATTAGACAAAATGCACAGTGTAGTACATTGTATATGAGTGAGTTGCACTTAAAAACTTAGAATTTACTGAAAAACCCGCATTAGACGAAATGCACAGTGTAGTACATTGTATATGAGTGAGTTGCACTGAAAAACTTAGAATTTACTGAAAAACCCGCATTAGAAGAAATGAACAGTGTAGTACATTGTATATGAGTGAGTTGCACTGAAAAACTTAGAATTTACTGAAAAACCTGCATTAGACGAAATGCACAGTGTAGTACATTGTATATGAGTGAGTTGCACTGAAAAACTTAGAATTTACTGAAAAACCCGCATTAGACGAAATGCACAGTGTAGTACATAGTATATGAGTGAGTTGCACTGAAAAACTTAGAATTTACTGAAAAACCCGCATTAGACGAAATGCACAGTGTAGTACATAGTATTGGAGTGAGTTGCACTGAAAAACTTAGAATTTACTGAAAACCCGCATTAGACGAAATGCACAGTGTAGTACATTGTATATGAGTGAGTTGCACTGAAAAACTTAGAATTTACTGAAAAACCCGCATTAGACGAAATGCACACTGTAGTACATTGTATATGAGTGAGTTGCACTGAAAAACTTAGAATTTACTGAAAAACCCGCATTAGACGAAATGCACAGTGTAGTACATTGTATATGAGTGAGTTGCACTGAAAAACTTAGAATTTACTGAAAAACCCGCATTAGACGAAATGCACAGTGTAGTACATTGTATATGAGTGAGTTGCACTGAAAAACTTAGAATTCACTGAAAAACCCGTATTAGACGAAATGCACAGTGTAGTTCATTGTATATGAGTGAGTTGCACTGAAAAACTTAGAATTTACTGAAAAACCCGCATTAGACGAAATGCACAGTGTAGTACATTGTATATGAGTGAGTTGCACTGAAAAACTTAGAATTTACTGAAAAACCCGCATTAGACGAAATGCACAGTGTAGTACATTGTATATGAGTGAGTTGCACTGAAAAACTTAGAATTTACTGAAAAAACCCGCATTAGACGAAATGCACAGTGTAGTACATTGTATATGAGTGAGTTGCACTGAAAAACTTAGAATTTACTGAAAAACCCGCATTAGACGAAATGAACAGTGTAGTACATTGTATATGAGTGAGTTGCACTGAAAAACTTAGAATTTACTGAAAAACCCGCATTAGACGAAATGCACAGTGTAGTACATTGTATATGAGTGAGTTGCACTGAAAAACTTAGAATTTACTGAAAAACCCGCATTAGACGAAATGCACAGTGTAGTACATAGTATATGAGTGAGTTGCACTGAAAAACTTAGAATTTACTGAAAAACCCGCATTAGACGAAATGCACAGTGTAGTACATTGTATATGAGTGAGTTGCACTGAAAAACTTAGAATTTACTGAAAAACCCGCATTAGACGAAATGCACAGTGTAGCACATTGTATATGAGTGAGTTGCACTGAAAAACTTAGAATTTACTGAAAAACCCGCATTAGACGAAATGCACAGTGTAGTACATTGTATATGAGTGAGTTGCACTGAAAAACTTAGAATTTACTGAAAAACCCGCATTAGACGAAATGCACAGTGTAGTACATTGTATATGAGTGAGTTGCACTGAAAAACTTAGAATTTACTGAAAAACCCGCATTAGACGAAATGCACAGTGTAGTACATTGTATATGAGTGAGTTGCACTGAAAAACTTAGAATTTACTGAAAATCCGCATTAGACGAAATGCACAGTGTAGTACATTGTATATGAGTGAGTTGCACTGAAAAACTTAGAATTTACTGAAAAACCCGCATTAGACGAAATGCACAGTGTAGTACATTGTATATGAGTGAGTTGCACTGAAAAACTTAGAATTTACTGAAAAACCCGCATTAGACGAAATGAACAGTTTAGTACATTGTATATGAGTGAGTTGCACTGAAAAACTTAGAATTTACTGAAAAACCCGCATTAGACGAAATGCACAGTTTAGTACATAGTATATGAGTGAGTTGCACTGAAAAACTTAGAATTTACTGAAAAACCCGCATTAGACGAAATGCACAGTGTAGTACATAGTATATGAGTGAGTTGCACTGAAAAACTTAGAATTTACTGAAAAACCCGCATTAGATGAAATGTACAGTGTAGTACATAGTATATGAGTGAGTTGCACTGAAAAACTTAGAATTTACTGAAAAACCCGCATTAGACGAAATGTACAGTGTAGTACATAGTATATGAGTGAGTTGCACTGAAAAACTTAGAATTTACTGAAAAACCCGCATTAGACGAAATGCACAGTGTAGTACATTGTATATGAGTGAGTTGCACTGAAAAACTTAGAATTTACTGAAAAACCCGCATTAGACGAAATGCACAGTTGTAGCACATTGTATATGAGTGAGTTGCACTGAAAAACTTAGAATTTACTGAAAAACCCGCATTAGACGAAATGCACAGTGTAGTACATTGTATATGAGTGTGTTGCACTGAAAAACTTAGAATTTACTGAAAAACCCGCAATCGACGAAATGCACAGTGTAGTACATTGTATATGAGTGAGTTGCACTGAAAAACTTAGAATTTACTGAAAAACCCGCATTAGACGAAATGCACAGTGTAGTACATTGTATATGAGTGAGTTACACTGAAAAACTTAGAATTTACTGAAAATCCGCATTAGACGAAATGCACAGTGTAGTACATTGTATATGAGTGAGTTGCACTGAAAAACTTAGAATTTACTGAAAAACCCGCATTAGACGAAATGCACAGTGTAGTACATTGTATATGAGTGAGTTGCACTGAAAAAACTTAGAATTTACTGAAAAACCCGCATTAGACGAAATGCACAGTGTAGTACATTGTATATGAGTGAGTTGCACTGAAAAACTTAGAATTTACTGAAAAACCCGTATTAGACGAAATGCAAAGTGTAGTTTCATTGTATATGAGTGAGTTGCATCTGAAAAACTTAGAATTTACTGAAAAACCCGCATTAGACGAAATGCACAGTGTAGTATATTGTATATGAGTGAGTTGCACTGAAAAACTTAGAATTTACTGAAAAACCCGCATTAGACGAAATGCACAGTGTAGTACATTGTATATGAGTGAGTTGCACTGAAAAACTTAGAATTTACTGAAAAACCCGCATTAGACGAAATGTACAGTGTAGTACATAGTATATGAGTGAGTTGCACTGAAAAACTTAGAATTTACTGAAAAACCCGCATTAGACGAAATGCACAGTGTAGTACATTGTATATGAGTGAGTTGCACTGAAAAACTTAGAATTTACTGAAAAACCCGCATTAGACGAAATGAACAGTTTAGTACATTGTATATGAGTGAGTTGCACTGAAAAACTTAGAATTTACTGAAAAACCCGCATTAGACGAAATGCACAGTGTAGTACATAGTATATGAGTGAGTTGCACTGAAAAACTTAGAATTTACTGAAAAACCCGCATTAGACGAAATGCACAGTGTAGTACATAGTATATGAGTGAGTTGCACTGAAAAACTTATAATTTACTGAAAAACCCGCATTAGATGAAATGTACAGTGTAGTACATAGTATATGAGTGAGTTGCACTGAAAAACTTAGAATTTACTGAAAAACCCGCATTAGACGAAATGTACAGTGTAGTACATAGTATATGAGTGAGTTGCACTGAAAAACTTAGAATTTACTGAAAAACCCGCATTAGACGAAATGCACAGTGTAGTACATTGTATATGAGTGAGTTGCACTGAAAAACTTAGAATTTACTGAAAAACCCGCATTAGACGAAATGCACAGTGTAGTACATTGTATATGAGTGAGTTGCACTGAAAAACTTAGAATTTACTGAAAATCCGCATTAGACGAAATGCACAGTGTAGTACATTGTATATGAGTGAGTTGCACTGAAAAACTTAGAATTTACTGAAAATCCCCCATTAGACAAAATGCACAGTGTAGTACATTGTATATGAGTGAGTTGCACTTAAAAACTTAGAATTTACTGAAAAAACCCGCATTAGACGAAATGCACAGTGTAGTACATTGTATATGAGTGAGTTGCACTGAAAAACTTAGAATTTACTGAAAAACCCGCATTAGACGAAATGAACAGTGTAGTACATTGTATATGAGTGAGTTGCACTGAAAAACTTAGAATTTGACTGAAAAACCTGCATTAGACGAAATGCACAGTGTAGTACATTGTATATGAGTGAGTTGCACTGAAAAACTTAGAATTTACTGAAAAACCCGCATTAGACGAAATGCACAGTGTAGTACATAGTATATGAGTGAGTTGCACTGAAAAACTTAGAATTTACTGAAAAACCCGCATTAGACGAAATGCACAGTGTAGTACATAGTATTGGAGTGAGTTTGCACTGAAAAACTTAGAATTTACTGAAAAACCCGCATTAGACGAAATGCACAGTGTAGTACATTGTATATGAGTGAGTTGCACTGAAAAACTTAGAATTTACTGAAAAACCCGCATTAGACGAAATGCACACTGTAGTACATTGTATATGAGTGAGTTGCACTGAAAAACTTAGAATTTACTGAAAAACCCGCATTAGACGAAATGCACAGTGTAGTACATTGTATATGAGTGAGTTGCACTGAAAAAACTTAGAATTTACTGAAAAACCCGCATTAGACGAAATGCACAGTGTAGTACATTGTATATGAGTGAGTTGCACTGAAAAACTTAGAATTCACTGAAAAACCCGATTAGACGAAATGCACAGTGTAGTACATTGTATATGAGTGAGTTGCACTGAAAAACTTAGAATTTACTGAAAAACCCGCATTAGACGAAATGCACAGTGTAGTACATTGTATATGAGTGAGTTGCACTGAAAAACTTAGAATTTACTGAAAAACCCGCATTAGACGAAATGCACAGTGTAGTACATTGTATATGAGTGAGTTGCACTGAAAAACTTAGAATTTACTGAAAAACCCGCATTAGACGAAATGCACAGTGTAGTACATTGTATATGAGTGAGTTGCACTGAAAAACTTAGAATTTACTGAAAAACCCGCATTAGACGAAATGAACAGTGTAGTACATTGTATATGAGTGAGTTGCACTGAAAAACTTAGAATTTACTGAATAAACCCGCATTAGACGAAATGCACAGTGTAGTACATTGTATATGAGTGAGTTGCACTGAAAAACTTAGAATTTACTGAAAAACCCGCATTAGACGAAATGCACAGTGTAGTACATTGTATATGAGTGAGTTGCACTGAAAAACTTAGAATTTACTGAAAAACCCGCATTAGACGAAATGCACAGTGTAGTACATTGTATATGAGTGAGTTGCACTGAAAAACTTAGAATTTACTGAAAAACCCCGCATTAGACGAAATGCACAGTGTAGTACATTGTATATGAGTGAGTTGCACTGAAAAACTTAGAATTTACTGAAAAACCCGCATTAGACGAAATGCACAGAGTTGTATGAGAGAGTTGCACTGAAAATGACTTTGAAACCATAGAATGCAGTAGTACATTGTATATGAGTGAGTTGCACTGAAAAACTTAGAATTTACTGAAAAACCCGCATTAGACGAAATGCACAGTGTAGTACAATTGTATATGAGTGAGTTGCACTGAAAAACTTAGAATTTACTGAAAAACCCGCATTAGACGAAATGCACAGTGTAGTACATTGTATATGAGTGAGTTGCACTGAAAAACTTAGAATTTACTGAAAACCCGCATTAGACGAAATGCACAGTGTAGTACCATTGTATATGAGTGAGTTGCACTGAAAAACTTAGAATTTACTGAAAAACCCGCATTAGACGAAATGAACAGTTGTAGTACATTGTATATGAGTGAGTTGCACTGAAAAACTTAGAATTTACTGAAAAACCCGCATTAGACGAAATGCACAGTGTAGTACATAGTATATGAGTGAGTTGCACTGAAAAACTTAGAATTTACTGAAAAACCCGCATTAGACGAAATGCACAGTGTAGTACATAGTATATGAGTGAGTTGCACTGAAAAACTTAGAATTACTGAAAAACCCGCATTAGATGAAAATGTACAGTGTAGTACATAGTATATGAGTGAGTTGCACTGAAAAACTTAGAATTTACTGAAAACCCGCATTAGACGAAATGTACAGTGTAGTACATAGTATATGAGTGAGTTGCACTGAAAAACTTAGAATTTACTGAAAAACCGCATTAGACGAAATGCAACAGTGTAGTACATTGTATATGAGTGAGTTGCACTGGAAAACTTAGAATTACTGAAAAACCGCAGTTAGACGAAATGCCACAGTGTAGCACATTGTATATGAGTGAGTTGCACTGAAAAACTTAGAATTTACTGAAAAACCCGCATTAGACAGTAAATGCACAGTGTAGTACATTGTATACTGAGTGAGTTGCACTGAAAAACTTAGAAGTTGCACTGAAAAACTTAGAATTTACTGAAAAACCCGCAATCGACGAAATGCACAGTGTAGTACATTGTATATGAGTGAGTTGCACTGAAAAACTTAGAATTTACTGAAAAACCCGCATTAGACGAAATGCACAGTGTAGTACATTGTATATGAGTGAGTTACACTGAAAAACTTAGAATTTACTGAAAATCCGCATTAGACGAAATGCACAGTGTAGTACATTGTATATGAGTGAGTTGCACTGAAAAACTTAGAATTTACTGAAAAACCCGCATTAGACGAAATGCACAGTGTAGTATATTGTATATGAGTGAGTTGCACTGAAAAACTTAGAATTTACTGAAAAACCCGCATTAGACGAAATGCACAGTGTAGTACATTGTATATGAGTGAGTTGCACTGAAAAACTTAGAATTTACTGAAAAACCCGCATTAGACGAAATGTACAGTGTAGTACATAGTATATGAGTGAGTTGCACTGAAAAACTTAGAATTTACTGAAAAACCCGCATTAGACGAAATGCACAGTGTAGTACATTGTATATGAGTGAGTTGCACTGAAAAACTTAGAATTTACTGAAAAACCCGCATTAGACGAAATGAACAGTTTAGTACATTGTATATGAGTGAGTTGCACTGAAAAACTTAGAATTTACTGAAAAACCCGCATTAGACGAAATGCACAGTGTAGTACA
>NW_028227633.1:0-102083 GCF_978045245.1 Mus caroli
GATGGGAAAACCTGAAAAAGTCAAAAAATGAGAAAATCACACTGTGGAACCTGGAATATGGTGAGAAACTCTGAAAAAGGCGAAAAATTGGATAAATCACACTCTAGGACTTGGAATATGATGAGAAACCCTGAAAAAGTCAAAAATGAGAAAATCAGACTATAGTAGCTGGAATATGGTGAGAAACATTGAAAAAGTCTCAAAATGAGAAAATCACACAGTTGGACCTGCAATATGGTGAGAAACACTGAAACAGTCGAAAAATAAGAAAATCAAACTTGTAGTACCTGCAATATGGTGAGAAACCCTGAAAAATTCCAAAAATGAGAAAATCACACTGTAGGATTTAGAATATGATGAGAAACCGTGAAAAAGTCAAAAAATGAGAAAAATACACTGTAGAAGCTGGAATATGGTGAGTAAACCCTGAAAAAGTCGAAAAATAAGAAAATCACACTTGTAGAACCTCCAATATGGTGAGAAACCCTGAAAAAGTCGAAAAATAAGAAAATCACACTTGTAGAACCTCCAAAATGGTGAGAAACCCTGAAAAAGTCAAAAAATGAGAAAATCACACTGTAGGACCTGGAATATGGTGAGAAACCCTGAAAGCTCGAAAAATAAGAAAATCAAACTTGTAGTACCTGCAATATGGTGAGAAACCCTGCAAAAGGCAAAAAATGAGAAAATCACAATATAGGACTTGGAATAAGATGAGAAACCGTGAAAAAGACAAAAAATGACAAAAACACACTGTAGGAGCTGGAATATGGTGAGAAACCCTAAAAAAGTCCAAAAATAAGAAATTCACACTTGTAGGACTTGCAATATGGTGAGAAACCCTGAAAAAGTCGAAAAATGAGAAAATCACACTGTAGGACTTGGAATAAGATGAGACACCATGAAAAAGTCAGAAAATGAGAAAATTTCACTGTAGGACTTGGAATAAGATGAGAAACCCTGAAAAAGTTGAAAAATGAGAAAATCACAATGTAGAAGATGGAATATGGTGAGCAATCCTGAAAAAGTCAAAAAATGAGAAAATCACACTGTAGGACCTGGAATATGGTGAGAAACTCTGAAAAAGTCGAAAAAAGAGAAAATCACACTCTAGGACTTGGAATATGATGAGAAACCCTGAAAAAGTCAAAAAAATGAGAAAATCACACTGTAGTACCTGGAATATGGTGAGCAACCCTGAAAAAGTCTAAAAATGACAAAAACACACTGTAGGAGCTGGAATATGGTGAGAAACCCTAAAAAAGTCCAAAAATAAGAAATTCACACTTGTAGGACTTGCAATATGGTGAGAAACCCTGAAAAAGTCGAAAAATGAGAAAATCACGCAGTAGTACCTGGAATATGGTGAGAAACACTGAAAAAGTCTTAAAATGAGAAAATCACACTGTAGGACCTGGAATATGGTGAGAAACTCTGAAAATGTCGAAAAATAAGAAATTCACACTTGTAGGACCTGCAATATGGTAAGAAACCCTGAAAAAGTCAAAAAATGAGAAAATCACACTGTAGGACTTGGAATAAAATGAGAAACCGTGAAAAAGACAAAAAATGACAAAAGTACACGGTAGGAGATGGAATATGGAGAGAAACCGTTAAAAAGTAGAAAAACAAGATATACACACTTGTAGGACATGCAATATGGTGAGAGACCCTGAAAAACTCTTAAAATGAGAAAATCACACTGTAGTACCTGGAATATGGTGAGAAACCCTGAAAAAGTCCAAAAATAAGAAATTCACACGTGTAGGACCTGCAATATGGTGAGAAACCCTGAAAAAGTCGAAAAATGAGAAAATCACACTGTAGGACTTGGAATAAGATGAGAAACCCTGAAAAAGTTGAAAAATGAGAAAATCACAATGTAGAAGATGGAATATGGTGAGCAATCCTGAAAAAGTCAAAAAATGAGAAAATCACACTGTGGAACCTGGAATATGGTGAGAAACTCTGAAAAAGGCGAAAAATTGGAAAAATCACACTCTAGGACTTGGAATATGATGAGAAACCCTGAAAAAGTCAAAAATGAGAAAATCACACTGTAGTAGCTGGAATATGGTGAGAAACATTGAAAAAGTCTCAAAATGAGAAAATCACACAGTTGGACCTGCAATATGGTGAGAAACACTGAAACAGTCGAAAAATAAGAAAATCAAACTTGTAGTACCTGCAATATGGTGAGAAACCCTAAAAAATTCCAAAAATGAGAAAATCACACTGTAGGATTTAGAATATGATGAGAAACCGTGAAAAAAGTCAAAAAATGTGAAAAATACACTGTAGAAGATGGAATATGGTGAGTAAACCCTGAAAAAGTCGAAAAATGAGAAAATCACACTTGTAGAACCTCCAATATGGTGAGAAACCCTGAAAAAGTCGAAAAATGAGAAAATCACACTGTAGGACCTGGAATATGTTGAGAAACCCTGAAAAAGTCTTAAAATGAGAAAATCACACTGTAGGACTTGGAATAAGATGAGAAACCTAAAAAAGTCGAAAAATGAGAAAAATACACTGAAGGAGTTGGAATATGTTGAGAAACCCTGAAAAAGTCTTAAAATGAGAAAATCACACGGTAGGACCTGGAATATGGTGAGAAACTCTGAAAAAGTCGAAAAAAGAGAAAATCACACTCTAGGACTTGGAATATGATGAGAAACCCTGAAAAAGTCAAAAAATGAGAAAATCACACTGTAGTACCTGGAATATGGTGAGAAACCCTGAAAAAGTTTAAAAATGAGAAAATCAAACAGTAGGACCTGGAATATGGTGAGAAACCCTGAAAGATGGAAAAATAAGAAAATCAAACTTGTAGTACCTGCAATATGGTGAGAAAACCTGAAAAAGTCAAAAAATGAGAAAATCACAATATAGGACTTGGAATAAGATGAGAAACCATGAAAAAGACAAAAAATGACAAAAACACACTGTAGGAGCTGGAATATGGTGAGAAACCCTAAAAAAGTCCAAAAATAAGAAATTCACACTTGTAGGACTTGCAATATGGTGAGAAACCCTGAAAAAGTCGAAAAATGAGAAAATCACACTGTAGGACTTGGAATAAGATGAGACACCATGAAAAAGTCAAAAAATGAGAAAATTTCACTGTAGGACTTGGAATAAGATGAGAAACCCTGAAAAAGTTGAAAAATGAGAAAATCACAATGTAGAAGATGGAATATGGTGAGCAATCCTGAAAAAGTCAAAAAATGAGAAAATCACACTGTAGGACCTGGAATATGGTGAGAAACTCTGAAAAAGTCGAAAAAAGAGAAAATCACACTCTAGGACTTGGAATATGATGAGAAACCCTGAAAAAGTCAAAAAAATGAGAAAATCACACTGTAGTACCTGGAATATGGTGAGCAACCCTGAAAAAGTCTAAAAATGACAAAAACACACTGTAGGAGCTGGAATATGGTGAGAAACCCTAAAAAAGTCCAAAAATAAGAAATTCACACTTGTAGGACTTGCAATATGGTGAGAAACCCTGAAAAAGTCGAAAAATGAGAAAATCACGCAGTAGTACCTGGAATATGGTGAGAAACACTGAAAAAGTCTTAAAATGAGAAAATCACACTGTAGGACCTGGAATATGGTGAGAAACTCTGAAAATGTCGAAAAATAAGAAATTCACACTTGTAGGACCTGCAATATGGTAAGAAACCCTGAAAAAGTCAAAAAAATGAGAAAATCACACTGTAGGACTTGGAATAAAATGAGAAACCGTGAAAAAGACAAAAAATGACAAAAGTGCACGGTAGGAGATGGAATATGGAGAGAAACCGTTAAAAAGTAGAAAAATAAGATATACACACTTGTAGGACATGCAATATGGTGAGAGACCCTGAAAAACTCTTAAAATGAGAAAATCACACTGTAGTACCTGGAATATGGTGAGAAACCCTGAAAAAGTCCAAAAATAAGAAATTCACACGTGTAGGACCTGCAATATGGTGAGAAACCCTGAAAAAGTCGAAAAATGAGAAAATCACACTGTAGGACTTGGAATAAGATGAGAAACCCTGAAAAAGTTGAAAAATGAGAAAATCACAATGTAGAAGATGGAATATGGTGAGCAATCCTGAAAAAGTCAAAAAAATGAGAAAATCACACTGTGGAACCTGGAATATGGTGAGAAACTCTGAAAAAGGCGAAAAATTGGAAAAATCACACTCTAGGACTTGGAATATGATGAGAAACCCTGAAAAAGTAAAAAATGAGAAAATCAGACTGTAGTAGCTGGAATATGGTGAGAAACATTGAAAAAGTCTCAAAATGAGAAAATCACACAGTTGGACCTGCAATATGGTGAGAAACACTGAAACAGTCGAAAAATAAGAAAATCAAACTTGTAGTACCTGCAATTTGGTGAGAAACCCTAAAAAATTCCAAAAATGAGAAAATCACACTGTAGGATTTAGAATATGATGAGAAACCGTGAAAAAAGTCAAAAAATGATTAAAATACACTGTAGAAGCTGGAATATGGTGAGTAAACCCTGAAAAAGTCGAAAAATGAGAAAATCACACTTGTAGAACCTCCAATATGGTGAGAAACCCTGAAAAGTCGAAAAATGAGAAAATCACACTGTAGGACCTGGAATATGTTGAGAAACCCTGAAAAAGTCTTAAAATGAGAAAATCACACTGTAGGACTTGGAATAAGATGAGAAACCTAAAAATGTCAAAAAATGAGAAAAATACACTGAAGTAGATGGAATATGTTGAGAAACCCTGAAAAAGTCTTAAAATGAGAAAATCACACGGTAGGACCTGGAATATGGTGAGAAACTCTGAAAAAGTCGAAAAAAGAGAAAATCACACTCTAGGACTTGGAATATGATGAGAAACCCTGAAAAAGTCAAAAAATGAGAAAATCACACTGTAGTACCTGGAATATGGTGAGAAACCCTGAAAAAGTTTAAAAATGAGAAAATCAAACAGTAGGACCTGGAATATGGTGAGAAACCCTGAAAGATCGAAAATAAGAAAATCAAACTTGTAGTACCTGCAATATGGTGAGAAAACCTGAAAAAGTCAAAAAATGAGAAAATCACAATATAGGACTTGGAATAAAATGAGAAACCGTGAAAAAGACAAAAAATGACAAAAACACAATGTAGAAGATGGAATATGGTGAGCAATCCTGAAAAAGTCAAAAAATGAGAAAATCACACTGTGGAACCTGGAATATGGTGAGAAACTCTGAAAAAGGCGAAAAATTGGAAAAATCACACTCTAGGACTTGGAATATGATGAGAAACCCTGAAAAAGTCAAAAATGAGAAAATCAGACTGTAGTAGCTGGAATATGGTTAGAAACATTGAAAAAGTCTCAAAATGAGAAAATCACACAGTTGGACCTGCAATATGGTGAGAAACACTGAAACAGTCGAAAAATAAGAAAATCAAACTTGTAGGACCTGCAATATGGTGAGAAACCCTGAAAAAGTCGAAAAATGAGAAAATCACACTGTAGGACTTGGAATAAGATGAGACACCATGAAAAAGTCAAAAAATGAGAAAATCACACTGTAGGACTTGGAATAAGATGAGAAACCCTGAAAAAGTTAAAAAATGAGAAAATCACAATGTAGAAGATGGAATATGGTGAGCAATCCTGAAAAAGTCAAAAAATGAGAAAATCACACTGTGGAACCTGGAATATGGTGAGAAACTCTGAAAAAGTCGAAATATTGGAAAAATCACACTCGAGGACTTGGAATATGATGAGAAACCCTGAAAAAGTCAAAAATGAGAAAATCAGACTGTAGTAGCTGGAATATGGTGAGAAACATTGAAAAAGTCTCAAAATGAGAAAATCACACAGTTGGACCTGCAATATGGTGAGAAACACTGAAACAGTCGAAAAATAAGAAAATCAAACTTGTAGTACCTGCAATATGGTGAGAAACCCTAAAAAATTCCAAAAATGAGAAAATCAAACTGTAGGATTTAAAATATGATGAGAAACCGTGAAAAAGTCAAAAAATGATTAAAATACACTGTAGAAGCTGGAATATGGTGAGTAAACCCTGAAAAAGTCGAAAAATAAGAAAATCACACTTGTAGAACCTCCAATATGGTGAGAAACCCTGAAAACGTCGAAAAATGAGGAAATCACACTGTAGGACCTGGAATATGTTGAGAAACCCTGAAAAAGTCTTAAAATGAGAAAATCACACTGTAGGACTTGGAATAAGATGAGAAACCCTAAAAAAGTCGAAAAATGAGAAAAATACACTGAAGGAGTTGGAATATGTTGAGAAACCCTGAAAAAGTCTTAAAATGAGACAATCACACGGTAGGACCTGGAATATGGTGAGAAACTCTGAAAAAGTCGAAAAAAGAGAAAATCACACTCTAGGACTTAGAATATGATGAGAAACCCTGAAAAAGTCAAAAAATGAGAAAATCACACTGTAGTACCTGGAATAAGGTGAGAAACCCTGAAAAAGTCTAAAAATGAGAAAATCAAACAGTAGGACCTGGAATATGGTGAGAAACCCTGAAAGATCGAAAAATAAGAAAATCAAAGTTGAAGTACCTGCAATATGGTGAGAAACCGTGAAAAAGTCAAAAAATGAGAAAATCACAATATAGGACTTGGAATAAGATGAGAAACAGTGAAAAAGACAAAAAATGACAAAAACACACTGTAGGAGCTGGAATAGGGTGAGAAACCCTGAAAAAGTCCAAAAATAAGAAATTCACACTTGTAGGACCTGCAATAATGTGAGAAACCCTGAAAAAGTCGAAAAATGAGAAAATCACACTGTAGGACTTGGAATAAGATGAGAAACCGTGAAAAAGAAAAAAAAATGACAAAAACACACTGTAGGAGCTGGAATATTGTGAGAAACCCTGAAAAAGTTCAAAAATAAGAAATACACACTTATAGGATATGCAATATGGTGAGAGACCCTGAAAAAGTCTTAATATTAGAAAATCACACTGTAGGACTTGGGATATGGTGAGAAACCCTGAAAAACATGAAAAATTAGAAAATAAAACTGTAGGACCCGGAATATGCTGAGAATCCCTGAAAAATTCGAAAAATGCAAAAATCACAGTATAGGACTTGGAATATGATGAGAAACCCTGAAAAATCCAAAAATAAGAAATTCACACTTGTAGGACCTGCAATATAGTGAGAAACCCTGAAACAGTCGAAAAATGAGAAAATCACACTGTAGAAGATCGAGTATGGTGAGCAACCCTGAAAAATTCAAAAAATTAGAAAAATCACACTGTAGAACCTGGAATATGTTGAGAAACTCTGAAAAAGTCAAAAAATTAGAAAAATCAGACTGTAGGGCTTGGAATATGATGAGAAACCCTGAAAAAGAAGAAAAATGAGAAAAATCACACAATAGGATCTGCAGTATGGTGAGAAACACTGAAACAGTCGAAAAATAAGAAAATCAAACTTGTAGTACCTGCAATATGGTGAGAAACCCTGAAAAATTCCAAAAATGAGAAAATCACACTGTAGGATTTGGAATATGATGAGAAACCGTGAAAAAGTCAAAAAATGAGAATAATACACTGTAGGAGCTGGAATATGATGAGAAACCCTGAAAGAGTCGAAAAATAAGAAAACCACACTTGTAGGACCTCCAATATGGTGAAAAACCCTGAAAAAGTCGAAAAATGAGAAAATCACACTGTAGGACCTGGAATATGTTGAGAAACCCTGAAAAAGTCTTAAAATGAGAAAATCACACTGTAGGACTTGGAATAAGATGAGAAACCTAAAAAAGTCGAAAAATGAGAAAAATACACTGAAGGAGTTGGAATATGTTGAGAAACCCTGAAAAAGTCGAAAAATAAGAAAACCACACTTGTAGGACCTCCAATATGGTGAAAAACCCTGAAAAAGTCGAAAAATGAGAAAATCACAGTGTAGGACCTGAAATATGGTGAGAAACCCTGAAAAAGTCGAAAAATGAGAAAATCACGCAGTAGGTCCTGAAATTTGGTCAGAAACACTGAAAAAGTGTAAAATAAGAAAATCACACTGTAGTTCCTGGAATATGGTGAGAAACCCTGAAAAAGTCTTAAAATGAGAAAATCACACTTTAGGACATGGAATATGGTGAGAAACCTTGAAAAAGTCAAAAATGAGAAAAATCAAACTGTAGTAAAAGGAATATGGTGATAAAATCTGAAAAAGTTGAAAAATTAGAAAAATCACACTCTAGGACTTGGAATAAGATGAGAAACCCTGAAAAAGTCAAAAAATGAGAAAATCACACTGTAGGACTTGGAATATGATGAGAAACCCTGAAAAAGTCAAAAAATGAGAAAATCACACTGTAGGACTTGGAATAAAATAAGAAACCGTGAAAAAGACAAAAAATGACAAAAGTACACGGTAGGAGATGGAATATGGAGAGAAACCGTTAAAAAGTAGAAAAATAAGATATACACACTTGTAGGACATGCAATATTGTGAGAGACCATGAAAAAGTCTTAAAATGAGAAAATCACACTGTAGTACCTGGAATATGGTGAGAAACCCTGAAAAAGTCCAAAAATAAGAAATTCACACGTGTAGGACCTGCAATATGGTGAGAAACCCTGAAAAAGTCAAAAAATGAGAAAATCACACTGTAGGACTTGGAATAAGATGAGACAACCTGAAAAAGTCAGAAAATGAGAAAATTTCACTGTAGGACTTGGAATAAGATGAGAAACCCTGAAAAAGTTGAAAAATGAGAAAATCACAATGTAGAAGATGGAATATGGTGAGCAATCCTGAAAAAGTCAAAAAATGAGAAAATCACACTGTGGAACCTGGAATATGGTGAGAAACTCTGAAAAAGTCGAAAAATTGGAAAAATCACACTCTAGGACTTGGAATATGATGAGAAACCCTGAAAAAGTCAAAAATGAGAAAATCAGACTGTAGTAGCTGGAATATGGTGAGAAACATTGAAAAAGTCTCAAAATGAGAAAATCACACAGTTGGACCTGCAATATGGTGAGAAACACTGAAACAGTCGAAAAATAAGAAAATCAAACTTGTAGTACCTGCAATATGGTGAGAAACCCCTGAAAAATTCCAAAAATGAGAAATTCACACTGTAGGATTTAGAATATGATGAGAAACCGTGAAAAAGTCAAAAAATGAGAAAAATACACTGTAGAAGCTGGAATATGGTGAGTAAACCCTGAAAAAGTCGAAAAATAAGAAAATCACACTTGTAGAACCTCCAATATGGTGAGAAACCCTGAAAAAGTTGAAAAATAAGAAAATCGCACTTGTAGAACCTCCAATATGGTGAGAAACCCTGAAAAAGTCTAAAAATGAGAAAATCACAGTGTAGGACCTGGAATATGGTGAGAAACCCTGAAAGATCAAAAAATAAGAAAATCAAACTTGTAGTACCTGCAATATGGTGAGAAACCCTGCAAAAGGCAAAAAATGAGAAAATCACAATATAGGACTTTGAATAAGATGAGAAACCTTGAAAAAGACAAAAAATGACAAAAACACACTGTAGGAGCTGGAATATGGTGAGAAACCCTAAAAAAGTCCAAAAATAAGAAATTCACACTTGTAGGACTTGCAATATGGTGAGAAACCCTGAAAAAGTCGAAAAATGAGAAAATCACGCAGTAGTACCTGGAATATGGTGAGAAACACTGAAAAATTCATACTTGTAGGACCTGCAATATGGTGAGGGCTCAACAATTAACAGCATTGTCTCCTCTTCCAGAGAATCTGGGATCAACTATCAGCCACTATATGGTGGCCCATCTCCAGTTCCCCGGGATCAGACAGACAGACAGACAGAGTTAACGAACGCAGGCCTGCCTGGACTTTCTTTTTTTCTTATCATTTTTAAAAAATGATTATTTATTTATTTATTTATTTATTAGATATAAGTACATGGTAGCAGTCTTCAGACACTCCAGAAGACGGTGTCAGATTCTGGACAATCTAAATCCCTCTTATGGTCTGCATACAGGTACATAAACACAGCCTCACATATACTTCTAAAAATTTAAGATGGGTGGGGCCACTTTACTGCTCAAAAATTAACAGCATTGTCTCCTCTTCCAGAGAACCTGGGTTCAACTACCAGCAACTATATGGTGGCCCATCTCCAGTTCCAGGGGATCAGACAGACAGACAGACATACAGACAGATAGAGATAAGGATGGCAGGCCTGCCTGGTCTTTCTTTCTTTCTTATCCTTTTTAAGAAATGTTTATTTATTTATTAATGTATATTAGATATAAGTACACTGTAGCTGTCTTCAGACACTGAGGAAGAGGGTGTCAGATTCTGGAGAATCTAAATCCCGCTTATGGACTGCAAATGATGTACATAAGCACAGACTCACAATTACTTCCAAAAATTTAAAGATGTGTGGGGCCACTGAAAGGGCTCAACAATTAACAGCATTGTCTCCTCTTCCAGAGAACCTGGGATCAACTACCAGCAACTATGTAATGGCCCATCTCCAGTTCCAGGGGATCAGACAGACAGACAGACAGACAGACAGACTAGAATGGCAGGCCTGTCTGGTTTTTCATTCTTTCTTATCCTTTTTAAAACATCTTTCTTTCTTTCTTTCTTTCTTTCTTTCTTTCTTTCTTTCTTTCTTTCTTTCTTTCTTTCTTTCTTTCTTTCTTTCTTTCTTTCTTTATTAGATATAAGTACACTGTAGATGTCTTCAGACACTCCAGAAGAGGGTATCAGTTTCTGGAGAATCTAAATCCCTCTTATGGTCTGCATATGATGTACATAAACACAGCCTCACATATACTTCTAAAAATTTAAAGATAGGTGGGGCCACTTTACTGCTCAAAAATTAACAGCATTGTCTCCTCTTCCAGAGAACCTGGGATCAACTACCAGCAACTATATGGTGGCCCATCTCTAGTTCCAGGGGATCAGACAGACAGACTGACAGACAGAGATAAGGATGGCAGGCCTACCTGGTCTTTCTTTCCTTCTTATCCTTTTAAAAAAATGTTTATTTATTTATTTATGTATGTATTTATTAGATATAAGTACACAGTAGCTGTCTTCAGACACTCCAGAAGAGGGTGTCAGATTACGGAGAATCTAAATCCCTCTTATGGTCTGCATATGATGTATATAAACACAGCCTCACATATACTTCTAAAAATTTAAAGATGGGTGGGGCCACTTAAAGGGCTCAACAAATACCAGCATTGTCTCCTCTTCCAGAGAACCTGGGATCAACTACCAGCAAAAATATGGTGGCGCATCTCCAGTTTCAGGGGATCAGATAGACAGATAGACAAACAGACAAGGAAGGCAGGCCTGCTTGGTTTTTATTTCTTTCTTATCCTTTTTAAAACATGTTTATTTATTTATTTATTTATGTATTTATTAGATATAAGTACACTCTAGCTGTCTTCAGACACTCCAGAAGAGGGTGTCAGATTCTGAAAAATCTAAATCCCTCTTATGGTCTGCATATGATGTACATAAACACAGCCTCACAAATTCTTCTAAAAATTTAAAGATGGGTGGGGCCACTGAAAGGGCTCAAAAATTAACAGCATTGTCTCCTCTTGCAGAGAAACTGGGATCAACTACCAGCAACTATATGGTGGCCCATCTCCAGTTCCAGGGTATCAGACAGACAGACAGATAGACAGAGATAAGGATGGCAGGCCTGCCTGGTCTTTCTTTCTTTCTTTCTTATCCTTTTTTAAAAATGTTTATTTATTTATTTATTTATTTATTTATTTATTTGATATAAGTACACTGTAGTTGTCTTCAGTCAATCCAGAAGAGGGTGTCAGATTCTGGAGAATATAAATCCCTCTTATGGTCTGCATATGATGTACATAAACACAGAGTCACATATAGTTCTAAAAATTTAAAGATGGGTGGGGACCCAGAAAGGGCTCAATAATTAACAGCATTGACTCCTCTTCCAGAGAACCTGGGATCAACAATGAGCAACTATATGGTGGCCCATCTTTCGTTCCAGTGGATCAGACAGATAGACAGACAGACAGAGATAAGGATGGCAGGCCTGCCTGGTCTTTCTTTTTTTCTTATCCTTTTTAAAAAATGTTTATTTATTTATGTATGTATATATTTATTTATTTATTTATGTATTTATTAGATATAAGTACAATGTAGCTGTCTTCAGACACTCCAGAAGAGGCTGTCAGAATCTGGAGAATCTAAATCCCTCGTATGGTCTGCATATGATGTACATAAACACAGCCTCACATATACTTCTAAAAATTTAAAGATGGGTGGGGCTACTGAAAGGGCTCAACAACTAACAGCATTGTCTCCTCTTCCAGAGTACCTGGGATCTACTACCAGCAACTATATGGTGGCCCATCTCCAGTTCCAGGGGATCTGACAGATAGAGAGACAGACAGACAGACAGACAGACAGACAAGGTGGCAGGCCTGCCTGGTCTTTCTTTCTTTCTTATCCTTTTTACAAATGTTTATTAATTTATGTATGTATTTATTAGATAAAAGTACACGGTAGCAGTCTTCAAACACTCCCGAAGAGGGTTTCAGATTCTGGAGAATCTATATCCCTCTTATGATCTGCATATGATGTACATAAACACAGCCTCACATATACCTCTAAAAACTTAAAGATGTGTGGGGCCACTGAAAGGGCTCAACAATTAACAGCATTGTCTCCTCTTCCAGAGAACCTGGGATCAACTACCAGCAATTATATGGTGGCCCATCTCCAGTTCCGGGGATCAGACAGACAGACAGACAGACAAGGATGGCAGGCCTGCCTGGTCTCTCTTTCTTTATTATCCTTTTTAAAAAATGTTTATTTGTTTATTTATGAATTTATTAGATATAATTACACTGTAGCTGTCTTCAGACACTCCAGTAGAGGGTGTCAGATTCTGGAGAATCTAAATCCTTGTTATGGTCTGCATATGATATACATAAACAGAGACTCACATATACTTCTAAAAATTTAAAGATGGGTGGGACCACTGAAGGGGCTCAACAATTAACAGCATTATCTCCTCTCCAGAGAACCTGGGATCAACTACCATCAACTATATGGTGGCCCATCTCCAGTTCCAGGGGATCAGACAGACAGACAGAGAAACAGACAAGGATAAGGATGGCATGCCTGCCTGGTCTTTCTTTCTTTCTTATCCATTTTTAAAAATGTTTATTTATTTATTTATTTATTTATTTATTTATTTATTTATTTATTTATGTATTTTTTAGATATAAGTACACTGTAGCTGTCTTCAGACACTCCAGTAGAGGGTGTCAGATTCTGGAGAATCTAAATCCCTCTTATGGTCTGCATATGATGTACATAAACACAGCCTCACATATACTTCTAAAAATTTAAAGATGGGTGGGGCCACTGAAAGGGCTCAATAATTAAGAGCATTGTCTCCTCTTCCAGAGAACCTGGGATCAACTACAAGCAACTATATGGTTGCCCATCTCCAGTTCCAGGGGATCAGACAGAGAGACAGACAGACAGACAGAGATAAGGATGGAAGGCCTGCCTGGTCTTTCTTTCTTTCTTATCCTTTTTAAAAAATGTTTATTTATTTATTTATTTATTTATGTATTTATTAGATATGAGTACACTGTAGCTATCTTCAGACACTCCAGAAGAGGGTGTCATATTCTGGAGAATCTAAATCCCTCTTATTGTCTGCATATGATGTACATAAACACAGCCTCACATACACCTCTAAAAATTTAAAGATGAGTGGGGCCACTGAAAGGGCTCAACAATTAACAGCATTGTCTCCTCTTCCAGAGAACCTGGGATCAACTACCAGCAACTATATGGTGGCCCATCTCCAGTTCCAGGAGATCAGAAAGACAGACAGACAGACAGAGAAAAGGATGGCAGGCCCTGCCTGGTCTTTCTTTTTTTCTTATCATTTTTTTTAAATATTTATTTATTTATTTATTTATTTATTTATTTATTTATTTATTTATTTATTAGACATAAGTACACTGTAGCTGTCTTCAGACACTCCAGAAGAGGGTGTCAGATTCTGGAGAATCTAAATCCCTCTTATAGTCTGCCTATGTTGTACATAAACACAGCCTCACATACACTTCTAAAAATTTAAAGATGAGTGGGGCCACTGAAAGGCCTCAACAATTAACAGCATTGTCTCCTCTTCCAGAGAACCTGGGATCAACTACCAGCAACTATATTGTGGCCCATCTCCAGTTCCAGGAGATCAGACAGACAGACAGACAGACAGAGATAAGGATGGCAGGCCTGCCTGGTCTTTCATTTTTTCTTATCCTTTTAAAAAATGTTTATTTATTTATTTATTTATTCATTTATTTATTAGATATAAGTACCCTGTAGCTGCCTTCAGATACTCCAGAAGAGGGTGTCAGATTCTGGAGAATATAAATCCCTCTTATGGTCTGCATATGATGTACATAAACAAAGCCTCACATATACTTCTAAAAATTTAAAGATGGGTGGGGCCACTGAAGGGCTCAACAATTAACAGCATTGTCTCCTCTTACAGAGAACCTGGGATCAACTACCAGCAAAAATATGGTGGCCCATCTCCAGTTTCAGGGGATCAGACAGACAGACAGACAAACAGACAAGGATGGCAGGCCTGCCTAGTTGTTCTTTCTTTCTTATCCTTTTTGAAAAAATGTTTATTTATTTATTTATGTATTTATTAGATATAAGTACACTGTAGAGGTCTTCAGACACTCCAGAAGAGGTTGTCAGATTCTGGAGAATCTAAATCCCTCTTATGGTCTGCATATGATGTACATAAACACAGACTCACATTTACTTCCAAAAATTTAAAGACGGGTGGGGTCACTGAAAGGGCTCAACAATTAACAGCATTGTCTCCTCTTCCAGAGAACCTGAGATCAACTACCAGCAACTATATGGTGGCCCATTTCCAGGTCCAGGGAGTCAGAAAGACAGATAGACAGACAGACAGAGATAAGGATGGCAGGCCTGCCTGGTATTTCTTTTTTTCTTATCAATTTTAAAAAAAATTTTATTTATTCATTTATTTATTTATTTATTTATTTATTTATTTATTTATTTATTAGAATAAGTACACTGTAGCTGTCTTCAGACACTCCAGAAGAGGGTGTCAGATTCTGGAGAATCTAAATCCCTCTTATAGTCTGCCTATGATGTACATAAACACAGCCTCACATACACTTCTAAAAATTTAAAGATGAGTGGGGCCACTGAAAGGGCTCAACAACTAACAGCATTGTCTCCTCTTCCAGAGTACCTGGGATCTACTACCAGCAACTATATGGTGGCCCATCTCCAGTTCCAGGGGATCTGACAGATAGAGAGACAGACAGACAGACAGACAGACAAGGTGGCAGGCCTGCCTGGTCTTTCTTTCTTTCTTATCCTTTTTACAAATGTTTATTAATTTATGTATGTATTTATTAGATAAAAGTACACGGTAGCAGTCTTCAAACACTCCCGAAGAGGGTTTCAGATTCTGGAGAATCTATATCCCTCTTATGATCTGCATATGATGTACATAAACACAGCCTCACATATACCTCTAAAAACTTAAAGATGTGTGGGGCCACTGAAAGGGCTCAACAATTAACAGCATTGTCTCCTCTTCCAGAGAACCTGGGATCAACTACCAGCAATTATATGGTGGCCCATCTCCAGTTCCGGGGATCAGACAGACAGACAGACAGACAAGGATGGCAGGCCTGCCTGGTCTCTCTTTCTTTATTATCCTTTTTAAAAAATGTTTATTTGTTTATTTATGAATTTATTAGATATAATTACACTGTAGCTGTCTTCAGACACTCCAGTAGAGGGTGTCAGATTCTGGAGAATCTAAATCCTTGTTATGGTCTGCATATGATATACATAAACAGAGACTCACATATACTTCTAAAAATTTAAAGATGGGTGGGACCACTGAAAGGGCTCAACAATTAACAGCATTATCTCCTCTCCAGAGAACCTGGGATCAACTACCATCAACTATATGGTGGCCCATCTCCAGTTCCAGGGGATCAGACAGACAGACAGAGAAACAGACAAGGATAAGGATGGCATGCCTGCCTGGTCTTTCTTTCTTTCTTATCCATTTTTAAAAATGTTTATTTATTTATTTATTTATTTATTTATTTATTTATTTATTTATTTATGTATTTTTTAGATATAAGTACACTGTAGCTGTCTTCAGACACTCCAGTAGAGGGTGTCAGATTCTGGAGAATCTAAATCCCTCTTATGGTCTGCATATGATGTACATAAACACAGCCTCACATATACTTCTAAAAATTTAAAGATGGGTGGGGCCACTGAAAGGGCTCAATAATTAAGAGCATTGTCTCCTCTTCCAGAGAACCTGGGATCAACTACAAGCAACTATATGGTTGCCCATCTCCAGTTCCAGGGGATCAGACAGAGAGACAGACAGACAGACAGAGATAAGGATGGAAGGCCTGCCTGGTCTTTCTTTCTTTCTTATCCTTTTTAAAAAATGTTTATTTATTTATTTATTTATTTATGTATTTATTAGATATAAGTACACTGTAGCTATCTTCAGACACTCCAGAAGAGGGTGTCATATTCTGGAGAATCTAAATCCCTCTTATTGTCTGCATATGATGTACATAAACACAGCCTCACATACACCTCTAAAAATTTAAAGATGAGTGGGGCCACTGAAAGGGCTCAACAATTAACAGCATTGTCTCCTCTTCCAGAGAACCTGGGATCAACTACCAGCAACTATATGGTGGCCCATCTCCAGTTCCAGGAGATCAGAAAGACAGACAGACAGACAGAGAAAAGGATGGCAGGCCCTGCCTGGTCTTTCTTTTTTTCTTATCATTTTTTTTAAATATTTATTTATTTATTTATTTATTTATTTATTTATTTATTTATTAGACATAAGTACACTGTAGCTGTCTTCAGACACTCCAGAAGAGGGTGTCAGATTCTGGAGAATCTAAATCCCTCTTATAGTCTGCCTATGTTGTACATAAACACAGCCTCACATACACTTCTAAAAATTTAAAGATGAGTGGGGCCACTGAAAGGCCTCAACAATTAACAGCATTGTCTCCTCTTCCAGAGAACCTGGGATCAACTACCAGCAACTATATTGTGGCCCATCTCCAGTTCCAGGAGATCAGACAGACAGACAGACAGACAGAGATAAGGATGGCAGGCCTGCCTGGTCTTTCATTTTTTCTTATCCTTTTAAAAAATGTTTATTTATTTATTTATTTATTCATTTATTTATTAGATATAAGTACCCTGTAGCTGCCTTCAGATACTCCAGAAGAGGGTGTCAGATTCTGGAGAATATAAATCCCTCTTATGGTCTGCATATGATGTACATAAACAAAGCCTCACATATACTTCTAAAAATTTAAAGATGGGTGGGGCCACTGAAGGGCTCAACAATTAACAGCATTGTCTCCTCTTACAGAGAACCTGGGATCAACTACCAGCAAAAATATGGTGGCCCATCTCCAGTTTCAGGGGATCAGACAGACAGACAGACAAACAGACAAGGATGGCAGGCCTGCCTGGTTGTTCTTTCTTTCTTATCCTTTTTGAAAAAATGTTTATTTATTTATTTATGTATTTATTAGATATAAGTACACTGTAGAGGTCTTCAGACACTCCAGAAGAGGTTGTCAGATTCTGGAGAATCTAAATCCCTCTTATGGTCTGCATATGATGTACATAAACACAGACTCACATTTACTTCCAAAAATTTAAAGACGGGTGGGGTCACTGAAAGGGCTCAACAATTAACAGGATTGTCTCCTCTTCCAGAGAACCTGAGATCAACTACCAGCAACTATATGGTGGCCCATTTCCAGGTCCAGGGAATCAGAAAGACAGATAGACAGACAGACAGAGATAAGGATGGCAGGCCTGCCTGGTATTTCTTTTTTTCTTATCAATTTTAAAAAAAAATTTATTTATTCATTTATTTATTTATTTATTTATTTATTTATTTATTTATTTATTTATTTATTAGAATAAGTACACTGTAGCTGTCTTCAGACACTCCAGAAGAGGGTGTCAGATTCTGGAAAATCTAAATCCCTCTTATAGTCTGCCTATGATGTACATAAACACAGCCTCACATACACTTCTAAAAATTTAAAGATGAGTGGGGCCACTGAAAGGGCTCAACAATTAACAGCATTGTCTCCTGTTCCAGAGAACCTGGGATCAACTATCAGCCACTATATGGTGGCCCATCTCCAGTTCCCCGGGATCAGACAGACAGACAGACAGACAGAGTTAAGGAACGCAGGCCTGCCTGGACTTTCTTTTTTTCTTATCATTTTTAAAAAATGATTATTTATTTATTTATTTATTTATTTATTTATTTATTAGATATAAGTACATGGTAGCAGTCTTCAGACACTCCAGAAGACGGTGTCAGATTCTGGACAATCTAAATCCCTCTTATGGTCTGCATATGAGGTACATAAATACAGCCTCACATATACTTCTAAAAATTTAAAGATGGGTGGGGCCACTTTACTGCTCAAAAATTAACAGCATTGTCTCCTCTTCCAGAGAACCTGGGTTCAACTACCAGCAACTATATGGTGGCCCATCTCCAGTTCCAGGGGATCAGACAGACAGACAGACATACAGACAGATAGAGATAAGGATGGCAGGCCTGCCTGGTCTTTCTTTCTTTCTTATCCTTTTTAAGAAATGTTTATTTATTTATTAATGTATATTAGATATAAGTACACTGTAGCTGTCTTTCTTTCACCCAGGAAAAAGGTTTTATAAAAAGTGTTAAAGTTTTTAAAAATTAAAAAAAAAATACCAGATCACCATCACACAGCATTGGCTGTCTTCAGGTGTATCCTTTCAGCCTCCAAAACAAAAAGCAATGGCTGGCTGTCTTCAGGTGTATCCTATTCTCCAGTCTTATTTCCAACCTAAGAGCTGGGCTGAGCTGCCTCATTATGTAATTGCAAACCTTCCTTGGTTTGTCTTTTCCATTTCTAAGACTAACAGGCCTTTTTCTATTTAGAGAATATGCACATGACTGTTCTTTAGATATAGTAAATATAACTGTTGCTTATAAAACTTGTTTTCTAGGAATTTTTAAAGGGCAATGGCAGAGTTTATTTTTTAAAAATATTTTGCATTTATTTATTTGTGTGAGTGATGAAGCTCAGGTCTTCAAACTTGTCAGGAGGTATGATTACCTCCCCTCTCTCTCAACCCCTCTCTCTCCTCTCTCAATGATTGTGTAAGAATGTTTTGCATGTGTATGCTGTGCCCACAGACTCCAGAACAGAGTATTAGATCCCCTGGAACTGGAGATGGGCCACCATATATAATACTGGTAATTGAGCCCAGGTTCTCTGGAAGAGGAGACAATGCTCTTAATTGTTGAGCCCTCTCTGTAGCCACATCTTTCTTTCTTTTTTTTTTTGAGTATATGTGAGGCTGTGTTTATATACATCATATGCAGACAATAAGAATGATTTAGATTCTTCAGAATCTGACACCCTCTTCTGGACTGTCTGAAGATAGCTACAGCATACTTAAATATAATAAATAAATAAATCTTTAAAAAGAAAAGGAAAAGTAAAAAAGAAAGAACAGGCCTGCCATATGCATGTTCATAGAGGAAAATGGAAGAGACCCCAATCTAACCTCAGCAGGGTGCTTCCTTCTGGATGGTAGCTCACAGTTTCATCCCAGCAAGACAGGCAAATCACTGAGTTCAAGGACAGTAAGGTTCAGGACAGCCAAGGTTAGGAAGGAAAAGGGTCTATGTTGAGAATACAAACCTACAAAACAACAACTAGGAAAAAGAAGTGACAGTGTAACTTGGGGTAGGGTACCAACAAGAGAAAGCTTTCTGTTACCACTTACAAACACCAGTAGCCTTGCACCCTTCTGCCCAGGTCCCTGCCTTCCTTTCTAGGAATTCTAAGGATGCCAGGGTGTGGGGGAATCCAGATTAACTTTTTAATAACAAAGACTTGGTCTTTGATGTCTATAGGAAGCCCTTCTCAGTGCCTTTAACTACCACTGAACTTTCAGGGCTGTGACTCAACTGTAACAAGGAACAGAGCTAAGAACCTGCAGCCTTTGAAAACAACTATTTTTTTAAAGTGGGGGACACAAATCAGCAGTAGAACCCCTCAGGTTCAGCCATAATACTTGTTAGGGAAACAGCCTCAATGTCCGGAGCTGAGGTCTCATGGGTGAACTGCTTCAAACTCTGAGTATCATTGAAAGAAAGAAAAGATATCATGTGGTTTCTTAATTTATTTATTTTATTATTTCTATTTTTTTTGTTTTCTTTTGTTTTGTTTTAGAAAAGGCCTCAGTCTGTAGCTATGGCTGACCTAGGACAGACTACATGTGTTAATTAGGGTTTCACAGTTGAGAAACAGACCATACCTATGTAAGACTTAGAAAACCCAACAGTCAGTGGTGGCTCGAACTCTTAATGAGAGCACTCTGGAGGCAGAGGCAGTCAGTTTCTGAGTTCGAGGCCAGCCTGGTTAAAGACAGGGATAGGCAGGGCTAGGCAAGGCAGGGCTGGGCTAGGCTAGGCTAGGCAAGGGGCTGGGCTAGGCAAGGAAAGGGGCTAGGCTAGGCAACGCAAGGGGCTAGGCAAGACAGACAGACAGAGAGAAAGACAGACAAGGATGGAAGCCTGCCTGGTTTTTCTTTCTTTCTTATCCCTTTTAAAAAATGTATATTTATTTATTTATTTATTTATTTATGTATTTATTAGATATAAGTACACTGTAGCTGTCTTCAGACACTCCAGAAGAGGGTTTCAGATTCTGGAGAATCTATATCCCTCTTATGGTCTGCATATGATGTACATAAACACAGCCTCACATATACTTCTAAAAATTTAAAGATGGGTAGGACCACTGAAAGGGCTCAACAATTAACAGCATTGTCTCCTCTTCCAGAGAACCTGGGATCAACTACCAGCAACTATATGGTGGCCCATCTCCAGTTCCAGGGGATCAGACAGACAGACAGAGATACAGACAGATAGAGTTAAGGATGGCAGGCCTACCTGGTCTTTCATTCTTTCTTATCCTTTTAAAAATGTTTATTTATTTATTTATTTATTTATTTATTTATTTATTTATTTATTTATTTATTCGATATAAGTACACTGTAGTTGTCTTCAGACACTCCAGAAGAGGGTGTCAGATTCTGGAGACTCTAAATCCCTCTTATGGTCTGCATATGATGTACATGAACACAGCCTCACATATACTTATAAAAATTTAAAGATGGGTGGGGCCACTGAAAGGGCTCAAAAATTAACAGCATTGTCTCCTCTTCCAGAGAACCTGGGATCAACTACCAGCAACTATATGGTGGCCCATCTCCAGTTCCAGGCGATCAGACAGACAGACAGACATACAGACAAGGATGGCAGGCCTTCTGGTTTTTATTTCTTTCTTATCCGTTTAAAAAGGTTTATTTATTTATTTATGAATTTATTATATATAAGTACACTGTAGCTGTCTTCAGACACTCAGGAAGAGGGTGTCAGATTCTGGAGAATCTAAGTCCCTCTTATGATATGCATATGATGTACATAAAAACAGCTTCACATTTATTTCTAAAAATTTAAAGATGAGTGGGGCCACTGTGAGGGCTCAACAATTAACAGCATTGTCTCCTCTTCCAGAGAACCTGGGATCAACTACCAGCAACTATATGGTGGCCCATCTCCAGATCCAGGGGATCAGAGAGACAGACAGACAGACAGACAGACAAGGATGGCAGGCCTGCCTGGTTTTTCTTTCTTTCTTATCCTTTTTAAAACATGTTTATTTATTTATTTATGTATTTATTAGATATAAGTACACTGTAGCTGTCTTCAGACACTCCAGAAGAGGGTATCAGATTCTGGAGAATATAAATCCCTCTTATGGTCTACATACAATGTACATAAACACAGCCTCACATATACTTCTAAAAATTTAAAGATGTGTGGGGCCACTGAAAGGGCTCAACAATTAACAGCATTGTCTCCTCTTCCAGAGAACCTGGGATTAAACTACCAGCAACTATGTGGTGGCCCATCTCCAGTTACAGGGGATCAGACAGACAGACAGACAGACAGAAAGTGATAAGGATGGCAGGCCTGCATGGTCTTTCTTTATTTCTTCTCCGTTTAAAAAAAATGTTTATTTATTTATTTTTATTTATTTATTTATTTATTTATTTATTTATTTATTTTTAATGTATTTATTAGATATAAGTACACAATACTTGTCTTCAGACACTCCAGAAGAGGTTGTCAGATTCTGGAAAATCTAAATCCCTCTTATGGTCTGCATATGATGTACATAAACACAGCCTCACATATACTTCTAAAAATTTAAAGATGGGTGGGGCCACTAAAAGGGATCAACAATTAACAGCATTGTCTCCTCTTCCAGAGAACCTGGGATCAATAACCAGTAATTATATGGTGGCCCATCTCCAGTTCCAGGGGATCAGACAGACACACAGACAGACAGACAGAGATAAGGATGGCAGGCCTGCCTGGTCTTTCTTTCTTTCTTATCATTTTAAAAAAGGTTTATTAATTTATTTATGTATTTATTAGATATAAGTACACTATAGCTATCTTCAGACACTCCAGAAGAGGGTGTTTGATTCTGCAGAACGTAAATCCCATTTATGTTCTGCATATGATGTACATAAACACAGCCTCACATATTCTTCTAAAAATTTAAAGATGGTTGGGGCCACTGAAAGGAACCAACAATTAACAGCATTGTCTCCTCTTCCAGAGAACCTGGGATCAACTACCAGCAACTATATGTTGGCCCATCTCCAGTTTCAGGGGATCAGACAGACAAACAGACAGACAGAAAGACAGAGATAAGGATGGCAGGCCTGCCTGGTCTTTCTTTCTTTCTTATCCTTTTTAAAAAATGTTTATTTATTTATTTATGTATTTTTTAGATATAAGTACACTGTAGCTGTCTTCAGACACTCCAGAAGAGGGTGTCAGATTCTGGAGAATCTAAATCCTTGTTATGGTCTGCATATGATGTACATAAACACAGCCTCACATATACTTCTAAAAATTTAAAGATGGGTGGGGTCACTAAAGAAAGAGCTCAACAATTAACAGCATTGTCTCCTCTTCCAGAGAACCTGGGATGAACTACCAGCAACTATATGGTGGCCCATCTCCAGTTCCAGGGTATCAGATAGACAGACAGACAGACAGAGATAAGGATGGCAGGCGTGCCTGGTCTTTCTTTCTTTATTATACTGTTGAAAAAATGTTTATTTATTTATTCATTTATTTTTATTTATGTATTTATTAGATATAAGTACACTGTAGCTGTCTTCAGACACTCTAGAAGAGGGTCTCATCTTCTGGAGAATCTAAATCCCTCTTATGGTCTTCATATGATGTACATAAACACAGCCTCACATATACTTCTAAAAATTTAAAGATGGGTGGGCCCACTGAAAGGGCTCAACCATTAACAGCATTGTCTCTTCTTCCAGAGAACGTGGGATCAACTACCAGCAACTATATGGTGGCCCATCTCAAGTTCCAGGGGATAAGACAGACAGACAGACAGACAGAGATAAGGATGGCAGGCCTGCCTGATTTTTCTTTCTTTCTTATCCTTATAAAAAAATGTTTATTTATTTGTTTATTTGTTTATTTATTTATTTATTTATTTATCAGATATAAGTACACTGTAGCTGTCTTCAGACTCTCCAGAAGAGGGTGTCAGATTCTGGAGAATCTATATCCCTCTTATGGTCTGCATATGATGTACATGAACACAGCCTCACATATACTTCTAAAAATTTAAAGATGGGTGGGGCCACTGAAAGGGCTCAAAAATTAACAGCATTGTCTCCTCTTCCAGAGAACCTGGGATCAACTACCAGCAACTATATGGTGGCCCATCTCGAGTCCAAGGGGATCAGACAGACTGTAGACAGACAGAAAGACAGACAGAGATAAGGATGGCAGGCCTGCCTGGTCTTTCTTTCTTTCTTATCCTGTTTAAAAAATGTTTATTTATTTATTTATTTATTTATTTATTTATTTATTTATTTAATATAAGTACACTGTAGCTGTCTTCAGACACTCCAGAAGAGGGTGTCAGATTCTGGAGAATCTAAATCACATTTATGGTCTGCATTAGATGTACATAAACACAGCCTCACATATACTTCTAAATATTTAAAGATGGGTGGCGCCACTGAAAGGGCTCAACAATTAACAGCATTGTATCCTCTTCCAGAGAACCTGGGATCAACTACCAGCAACACTATGGTGGCCCATCTACAGTTCCAGGGTATCAGACAGACAGACAAACAGACAGACAGAGATAAGGGTGGCAGGCCTGCCTGGTCTTTCTTACTTTCTTATCCTTTTAAAAAAATGTTTATTTATTTATTTATTTATTCATTCATTTATTTATTTATTTATGTATTTATTAGATATAAGTAAACTGTAGCTGTCTTCAGACACTCCAGAAGAGGGTGTCAGATTCTGGAGAATCTAAATCCCTCTTATGGTCTGCATATGATGTACATAAACACAGCCTCACATATACTTCTAAAATTTTAAAGATGGGTGGAGCCACAGAAAGGGCTCAACAATTAACAGCATTGTCTCCTCTTCCAGAGAACCTTGGATAAACTACCAGCAACTATATGGTGGCCCATCTCCAGTTCTAGGGTATCACACAGACAGACAGACAGACAGACAGAGATAAGGGTGGCAGGCTTGCCTGGTCTTTCTTTCTGTCTTATCCTTTTTAAAAAATGTTTATTTATTTATTTATTTATTTATTTATTTATTTATTTATGTATTTATTAGATATAAGTACACTGTAGCTGTCTTCAGAAAATACAGAAGAGGGTGTCAGATTCTGGAGAATCTAAATCCCTCTTATGGTCTGCATATGATGTACATAAACACAGCCTCACATACCCTTCTAAAAATTTAAAGATGGGTGGGGCCACTGAAAGGGCTCAACAATTAACAGCATTGTCTCCTCTTCCAGAGAACCTGGGATCAACTACCAGCAACTATATGGTGGCCTATCTCCAGTTCTAAAGGATCATATAGATAGACAGACAGACAGACAGAGATAAGGATGGCAGGACTTCCTGGTGTTTCTTTCTTTCTTATCCTTTTTAAAAAATGTTTATTTATTTATTTATTCATGTATTTATTATATTTACGTACACTGTAGCTGTCTTCAGACACTCCAGAAGAGGGTGTCAGTTTCTGGAGAATCTAAATCACTCTTATGGTCTGAATATGATGTACATAAACACAGCCTCAGATATACTTATAAAAATTTAATGAAGGGTGGGGCCACTGAAAGGGCTCAATAATTTACAGCATTGTCTCCTCTTCCAGAGAACCTTGGATAAACTACCAGCAACTATATGGTGGCCCATATCCAGTACCAGAGGATCAGACAGACAGACAGGCAGACAGACAGAGATAAGGATGGCAGGCCTGCCAGGTCTTTCTTTCTTTCTTGTCCTTTTTAAAAAATGTTTATTTATTTATGTATTTATTATATATAAGTACTCTGTAGCTATCTACAGACACTCCAGAAGAGGGTGTCAGATTCTGAAGAATCTAAAACCATCTTATGGTCTGCATATGATGTACATAAACACAGCCTCAGATATACTTCTAAAAATTTAAAGATGGGTGGGGCCACTGAAAGGGCTCAACAATTAACAGCATTGTCTCCTCTTCCAGAGAACCTGGGATCAACTACCAGCAACTATATGGTGACCTATCTTCAGTTCCAAAGGATCATATAGAGAGACAGACAGACAGACAGAAATGAGGATGGCAGGCCTGCCTGGTCTTTCTTTCTTTCTTATCCATTTGAAAAAATGTTTACTTATTAATTGTTGCGGCCCGCCCGCGGTCCACAACACGAACGGTTCAACTGAGAATGGCAGTTCCCTGCAAAGAGAGGTAACTAGATAGGGCGGAAGAAAAGAATGAAGCCAGGACAAACAAGTTCTGATCGAGGCTCAATTTAATATTTCCAAACACTCAGTTTATAAAGGAAGGGGGAGGGAACCCAATTTCCCGCCAAGTAACTCAGGGTCCAGTAGCAGGACAAACACGTGTGTGCCTCCAGGCAGCAGAGTCAGGTTCCAGCAGTGGGCGTGGCAGGACGAATGAGCCGGTAGCTCCACCCTAGAGCAGGCAGGTTCCAAGCTGGGGGAAGGGAGGCCACATTTCCCCCCATTAGATAACAAAAATAAAAATAAAAAAGGGGTGGCCTGTGGCAGAAAGATTATCTATGTTCAATAGTTCTGCCTAAGTTCCTAGGGCTAAAGAAAAAACCTATTTCCGTGGGATTACTTAACTATTCTAATGGTAAACTGTATCTGGCTAAGGCTGTAGGCTCTGACTTTATAATGCTAATTAGTGCTGAATAGGTAGCTACCTGTTTGCCTTTTAAGTAGGGCGTTGGAACCCTGGCTGAGTTTAGCTAAACAATTTTAGAATAACACTGAACTGATAATTATCCACAATTTTGGGTGACAGGCAGGGGAAACAGTGAGAAGCGATTAAGACTGGCTGGCTCCTAGTACAAGGCCAATTGGCTTTTTTATTTTTTGGGTGGGAGGCAGTGAAGGGCCTGCTCTTACGACAGCAAGGTCTCCAATCTCTCTCCCCCCTGTTAATTAAGTTTAAATAGGCAATGCTTAACAGAGGTGATCAAAAGATTTTCTCATCCGTAGATGAGTGGGCCTTTAACCTTGACTTGGGTGGACATTAACCTGATTCCTCCCGTGAGTAACAACTCACATCTGTGGCTCTTGGTATCTTTTGGGGAGGGGAGGCAGAGCCGTAAGTATTTTTAGTGTTTAGCTGGAGTCGGATACCAACCTCTTTCAAATCAGGTGTGTCGCACAGGGAACTCAGAAACGGTCAAACTGGACCTTCCCTCCGCAGTGATCTCCTGCGCCAAGCGGTACCCATACCGTATTCATATGATTATGAATCAGTATCGCAATTCTGAGTTATTGCAAGGCCTCTATGTGAGACTTGTCAACCTCAGATTTAGCAAGGCCTAGACAAGAATTATGTCAGTATTAACACCGTTAATTTTGGTTAAAATAGGAGCTAAAAGTCTTTTCTCTTCATCTCTGTTATTCCCAGTAGCCTGAGGAACTAAGGACACCTTGCAGTAACAGCAAGGGTGAAAAGCCAGAGGCCAGTTAAGGGACTAAGCCTATATCTATCAAAATAAGAACTAATCTTTGTAAATATATATGAAATTTCTACTTCCCTAGCTCTCCTGGTAAATCTAAATCTTATCTTAGACTGAAAGGCCACATGCTGGGATGTCCTTGGAAGGGAGATTAGCAGAACCACCTGTTTGCTCTTAGGGGCGGGGCGGAGAACCGGAGAATGTAGATTGACCTGCTTGAGAGAAGGAAGAATACTAAACAGTTAGAGTGTAGTAATGTAAATTTTCTGTTTGGAGAAGTCAAGGTACTTTATTTGGATGCAAATTGTAAAGCTAAAGTTTATCTCCGGCCTTTTGTAGGGGAATTGGCTCAGAGGAAACAGTGTTTTTTGAGAGCTTCCACTCCCAGCTCAAGAGGAATTTTAGTCCTCAAGGTGATACTTACGAGGAGAGACAGAATCTGTGTTTACCTGACGAATTAATCTCTCTGGTAGCCACCGTGCTTCATCTTCATCTCGTGAAAAAACACAAACCGACCCTCTTCCCCAAATTAGGACTTGATCTGGACCCTTCCATTTATTAGTCAGGGGGTCCTTCCATTTTGCCAATGCATAAGAATTAGAAGTAACTGGGTGCCAGTGGCGTTCCGCTGCAGACTGACCTTTAATGTCAGTTTGCAAAAAGTTTAGGACAAATAAGGTAAAGGCAAGATGAGCCTTTGCTCTGAATTAACTTTGCTAGGTAATTTAGAATATAGGAATCTCTAATAATTGAACTGAATATTAGACCAGTCTAAGATTGAGTTAGAATGGCTGGTCACACTGAAGAAGAGTGAAAAATCATTATGACTCTATTAAATGACTAATTTTACTAAGTCTGAATATACAGTCTCTGATGTACTATTGCCATAAAGTTAAAAGGCTAGCAGCTAGTCCAAACTGGAAAAATGACAAGCAAGGATGGATCTAAAACATGAATTTAATCTTTTAGTCCTTTTAATCAGGACACTGAGTTAACTTACCTGTCAGCTCAGCACACGAATTACCAATATGCTTCTGTAGAGTTCTGTGGAGAGAACTTGTTTTTCCCTTTCCTAATAAGGTAGCTGTTTTAGGATCAATCTATAAGCCAATAAGTAGACCCTTTTAAGATACTAAAAAGCATTTATTAAATTTGACATTTTAATCTCAAATTTTGAAAATAAAGGTATGTTTTAAATAGTGTGCATGGAAATGCACTAAATAGTATATATGGGGATACAATTTTTTTCTTTTGTCTTTTAAGAGGTAAAGTTTAAAATTTTACAATATCTAACCTTTTGAATTAATAACTTTTTGGACAAAACATTTTAAATATTTGGCTGTAAAGGGGCAGTGACTAATTGCACTTTCAATTATTTTTCTTAAGGAACGGTTGTAACTAGAAGGCTAGAAAAGTTATTAAGAGTCACACGTGCATAATTTATTTATTTATTAACTAAAAGTATGTATAAACAATTGTAAATTTGAGAATTAATAGTATCTGAGGGACGAACAATTTTAAGTAATTATGAGCTCAGAGATATAGCATTGACTATTAATATATAAATTAAGGTTTGATTGTTCAGCATTTTAAAACACCATCTACAGCACACAACCAGATTATTTGTGCTGGAATAGGGGCAACTGTGTGTCTTAAGACTCTGCTCCACAGCAGCTAGTTGGGCCCACGTGGGCCAAACGATTGGCTGGGAGGATGAGAAAAATGACTTTACAATAATGTTTTTTCTGGCCAAAGAATTGTCTTGGGCACAACTAATTTTTAATTACCAATTAACAACAATTATAAAAGCTTTCTTTATTTCCTGCAAAACCCCTTGCAGCAAACCAAAAGACCAAATAACAAAAGGATACTGTCTCTGAATCTTTTGGGTGAGAGCAAGGATTTAAGGTAAACTTCCCTTGAGAAGCATTAGTTAATAAAATATTTTCCACGTAGGAAACAATATATACTGAAAGATTAAAACTTTTGGCTTCTCATAAAGAAGCAGAAACAATAAACATTTTTCTTACATAATGTAAAGCTATATTAGCCATACATAGAGGCAAAATTTTCTAGTGATTACCAGTTTACTAGAAGCAAAAATCTTTGAATTTAAGCATTATTTTAAACATCTGAATAGATCTGTAACACTGTTAAAAAGAAATTTTCTTGAACACAGGGAAAAACTTTTTTAGGCATTGTTTGCAAAACAAAAGAAAAGGCCACAAGCCGCTCTGGGACTGCCCAGAGCCCTGTATTGACTCAAAGGTAAAATACTTTTTAATCTGAGCATTAATCTTAAATTTGCAATCAAACTGCAAGCTGCAGTCAATGGAACAATGGCAGTTTTAACCATAATTTTTAAGTTTTTTGTGCAAGGTTAGGATAATACCTATAACTTTGGGAAAGCAAAACCTATATTTAAAACAATTTATCACTGTTAAAATCAATATTAGAAGCATTACTATCATATTACGAAGTTTGGATATCAATTAATACCTATGAATACCTATTAAAGCAAGCTTTAACGCTTTAATAAAGAGGCATTGCTTTATATCTTATCTTAAATTTTACTATTTAGGATAGGAACCACATTTATCAATTTTTGAGTTAAGAAGATTTTTTCCTGAGGAGGCCTTCTCTGATAGTCACTCCTCCTGAGATACCACAAGCTCCGCCTGAGGGCAATTTAGCCCTGGGGAAGTTGCATTTTTCATAGCATCATTTACAAGCGCCCAGAGACCTAGGGTAAAATTATCTGTCTGAGCGATATTCAGGGCCTCACCAACTTTTTCCCAGGTTCCACAATCTATCGTTTCTTCTTCTTTGAACCATGGACAACAGCTATCTATCTTATCTAAAAAATTTCTTACTAATTGTACTTCAAGCCTTACTCCTTTTTCCTTAAGCAACTCCTGAAAACTAAACACAATTGCCTGATCCATGTTTTAGAACCCTTCTTTCTTCCACCTAAGCAGCTTTCTAAAAAAAAACTGCGGCACACCGCCTGTCTCCGAATCTAGTTCCGATTTACGAACTGCTGACCCCAAGTAGAACCAGTGTTGGGTTAGCACTGCTTCAAACTTGCTTCGTATCCTACTGCATCCCCGCAACACTTTCAAAACTGAAATTTTTTTGGGCTAGCGCTAGCATGTGTACCTGTCCGTTGCTCCGATGCTCCTCCTCCGATACGAAGATTCTTTCCTTTCTTGTGGAGCTCCACACAGCAATCGTTTCTCTTAGCATCTCTCTGCCATTCTTCAGGTCCCAGTTCTGGCGCCAACTGTTGCGGCCCGCCCGCGGTCCACAACACGAACGGTTCAACTGAGAATGGCAGTTCCCTGCAAAGAGAGGTAACTAGATAGGGCGGAAGAAAAGAATGAAGCCAGGACAAACAAGTTCTGATCGAGGCTCAATTTAATATTTCCAAACACTCAGTTTATAAAGGAAGGGGGAGGGAACCCAATTTCCCGCCAAGTAACTCAGGGTCCAGTAGAAGGACAAACACGTGTGTGCCTCCAGGCAGCAGAGTCAGGTTCCAGCAGTGGGCGTGGCAGGACGAATGAGCCGGTAGCTCCACCCTAGAGCAGGCAGGTTCCAAGCTGGGGGAAGGGAGGCCACAATTAATTAATTAATTAATTAATTCATTTATTTATTAGATATAAGTACACTGTAGCTGTCTTCAGACACTCCAGAAAAGGGTGTGAGATTCTGGAGAATCTAAATACCTCTTATGGTCTGCATATGATGTACATAAACACAGACTCAAGTATACTTCTAAAAATTTAAAGATGGGTGGGGCCAAAGAATGGGCTCAACAATTAACAGTGTTGTCTCCTCTTCCAGAAAACCTGGGATCAACTACCAGCAACTATATGGTGGCCCATATGCAGTTCCAGGGATCAGACAGACAGACAGACAGAGATAAGGATGGCAGGCCTGCCTTGTCTTTCTTTCTTACTTATCCTGTTTAAAAAATGTTTATTTATTTATTTATTTATTTATGTATTTATTAGATATAAGTACACTGTAGCTGTCTTCAGACACTCCAGAAGAGGGTGTCAGATTCTGGAGAATTTAAATCACTCTTATGGTCTGCATATGATGTACATAAATACAGCCTCACATTTACCTCTAAAAATTTAAAGATGGGTGGGGCCACTGAGAGGGCTCAACAATTAACAGCATTGTCTCCTCTTCCGGAGAACATTGGATAAACTAACAGCAACTATATGGTGGCCCATCTTCAGTTCCAGGGTATCAGACAGACAGACAGACAGAGATAAGGCTTGCCTGGTCTTTCTTTCTGTCTTATCCTTTTTAAAAAATGTTTATTTATTTATTTATTTATTTATTTATTTATTTATTTATGTATTTATTAGATATAAGTACACTGTAGCTGTCTTCAGAAAATACAGAAGAGGGTGTCAGATTCTGGAGAATCTAAATCCCTCTTATGGTCTGCATATGATGTACATAAACACAGCCTCACATACCCTTCTAAAAATTTAAAGATGGGTGGGGCCACTGAAAGGGCTCAACAATTAACAGCATTGTCTCCTCTTCCAGAGAACCTGGGATCAACTACCAGCAACTATATGGTGGTCTATCTCCAGTTCCAAAGGATCATATAGATAGACAGACAGACAGACAGAGATAAGGATGGCAGGACTTCCTGGTGTTTCTTTCTTTCTTATCCTTTTTAAAAAATGTTTATTTATTTATTTATTCATGTATTTATTATATTTACGTACACTGTAGCTGTCTTCAGACACTCCAGAAGAGGGTGTCAGTTTCTGGAGAATCTAAATCACTCTTATGGTCTGAATATGATGTACATAAACACAGCCTCAGATATACTTATAAAAATTTAATGAAGGGTGGGGCCACTGAAAGGGCTCAATAATTTACAGCATTGTCTCCTCTTCCAGAGAACCTTGGATAAACTACCAGCAACTATATGGTGGCCCATATCCAGTACCAGAGGATCAGACAGACAGACAGGCAGACAGACAGAGATAAGGATGGCAAGCCTGCCAGGTCTTTCTTTCTTTCTTGTCCTTTTAAAAAAATGTTTATTTATTTATGTATTTATTATATATAAGTACTCTGTAGCTATCTACAGACACTCCAGAAGAGGGTGACAGATTCTGAAGAATCTAAAACCATCTTATGGTCTGCATATGATATACATAAACACAGCCTCAGATATACTTCTAAAAATTTAAAGATGGGTGGGGCCACTGAAAGGGCTCAACAATTAACAGCATTGTCTCCTCTTCCAGAGAACCTGGGATCAACTACCAGCAACTATATAGTGGCCTATCTTCAGTTCCAAAGGATCATATAGAGAGACAGACAGACAGACAGAAATGAGGATGGCAGGCCTGCCTGTTCTTTCTTTCTTTCATATCCATTTGAAAAAATGTTTACTTATTAATTAATTAATTAATTTATTTATTTATTTATTTATTTATTTGAAATAAGTACACTGTAGCTGTCTTCAGACACTCCAGAAGAGGGTGTGAGATTCTGGAGAATCTAAATACCTCTTATGGTGTGCATATGATGTACATAAACACAGACTCATGTATACTTCTAAAAATTTAAAGATGGGTGGGGCCAAAGAATGGGCTCAACAATTAACAGCTTGTCTCCTCTTCCAGAGAACCTGGGATCAACTACCAGCAACTATATGGTGGCCCATCTGCAGTTCCAGGGATCAGACAGACAGACAGACAGACAGAGATAAGGATGGCAGGCCTGCCTGGTCTTTCTTTCTTACTTATCCTGTTTAAAAAAATGTTTATTTATTTATTTATTTATTTATTTATTTATTTATTTATTTATTTATTAGATATAAGTACACTGTAGCTGTCTTCAGACACTCCAGAAGAGGGTGTCAGATTCTGGAGAATTTAAATCACTCTTATGGTCTGCATATGATGTACATAAATACAGCCTCACATTTACCAATAAAAATTTAAAGATGGTTGGGGCCACTGAAAGGGCTCAACAATTCACAACATTGTCTCCTCTTCCAGAGAACCTGGGAAAAACTACCAGCAAATATATGGTGGCCCATATCCAGTTCCAGAGGATCAGACAGACAGACAGACAGACAGACAGTGATAAGGATGGCAGGCCTGCCTGATTTTCTTTCTTTCTTATCCTTTTTAAAAAATGTTTATTTAATTATTAATTTATTTATGTATGTATTTATTAGATATAAGTACACTGTAGCTGTCTTCAGACACTCCAGTAGAGGGTGTCAGATTCTGAAGAATCTAAAACCATCTTATGGTCTGCATATGATGTACATAAACACAGCCTCAGATATACCTCTAAAATTTAATGAAGGGAGGGGCCACTGAAAGGGCTCAACAATTAACAGCATTATCTCCTCTTCCAGAGAACCTGGGATCAACTACCAGCAACTTTATGGTGGCCCATCTACAGTTCCAGGGGATCAGACAGACAGACAGACAGACAGAGATAAGGATGGCAGGCCTGCCATGTCTTTCTTTCTTACTTATCCTGTTTAAAAAATGTTTATTTATTTATTTATTTATTTATTTACGTATTTATTAGATATAAGTACACTGTAGCTGTCTTCAGACAGTCCAGAAAAGGGTGTCAATTCTGGAGAATCTAAATCCCTCTTATGGTCTGCATATGATGTACATAAACACAGCCTCACATATACTTCTAAACATTTAAAGATGGGTGGGGCCACTGAAAGGGCTTAACAATGAACAGCATTGTCTCCTCTTCCAGAGAACCTGGGAAAAACTAACAGCAAATATATGGTGGCCCTTATCCAGTTCCAAAGGTTCAGACAGAGAGACAGACAGACAGAGATAAGGATGGCAGGCCTGCCTGATTTTTCTTTCTTTCTTATCCTTTATAAAAAATGTTTATTTATTTATTAATTTATTTATTTATGTATTTATTAGATATAAGTACACTGTAGCTGTCTTCAGGCACTCCAGTAGACGGTTTCAGATTCTGAAAAATCTAAAACCATCTTCTGGTCTGCATATGATGGACATAAACACAGCCTCAGATATACTTCAAAAAATTAAATGAAGGATGGGGCCACTGAAAGGGCTCAACAATTAACAGCATTATCTCCTCTTCCAGAGAACCTGGGATCAACTACCAGCAACTATATGGTGGCTCATCTCCAGTTCCCAGGGATCAGACAGACAGACAGACACACAGACAGAGATATCGATGGCAGGCCTGCCTGGTCTTTCTTTCTTTCTTATACTTTTTAAAAAATGTTTATTTATTTATTTATTCATGTATTTATTAGATATAAGTACACTGTAGCTGTCTTAGACACTCCAGAAGTGGGTGTCTGGTTCTGTAGAATCTAAATCCCTCTTATGGTCTGCATATGATGTACATAAACACATCCTAACATACAGTTCTAAATATTTAAAAATGGGTGGGGCCATTGAAAGGGCTCAACAATGAACAGCATTGTCTCCTCTTCCAGAGAACCTCGGCTCAACTACCAGCAACTATATGGTGGCCCATCTCCAGTTCCAGGGGATCAGACAGACAGACAGTCAGACATACAGAGATAAGGATGGCAGGACTGCCTGGTCTTTCTTTCTTTCTTATCCTTTTGAAAAAATGTTTACTTATTTATTTATTTATGTATTTATTAGATATAAGTAAACTGTAGCTGTCTTCAGACACTCCAGAAGAGGGTGTCAGATTCTGGAGAATCTAAATCCCTCTTATGGCCTGCATATGATGTACATAAACACAGACTCATGTATACTTCTAAAAATGTAAAGATGTGTGGGGCCACTAAGAGGGCTCAAAAATTAACAGCATTGTCTCATCTTCCAGAGAACCTGGGATCAACTACCAGCAACTATATGGTGGCTCATCTCCAGTTCCAGTGGATCAGAAAGACAGAGAGACAGACAGACAGAGATAAGGATGGCAGGCCTGCCTGGTCTTTCTTTATTTCTTATCCTTTATAAAAAATGTTTATTTATTTATTTATTTATTTATTTATTTATTTATTTATGTATTTATTAGATATAAGTACACTGTAGCCGTCTTCAGACACTCCAGAAGAGGGTGTCAGATTCTAGAGAATCTAAATCCCACTTATGGTCTGCATATGATGTACATAAACACAGCCTCACATATACTTCTAAAAATTTAAAGAAAGGTGGGACCACTGAAAGGGCTCAACAATTACCATCACTGTCTCCACTTCCAGAGAACCTGGGATCAACTACCAGCAACTATATGGTGGCCCATCTGCAGTTCCAGGGGATCAGACAGACAGACAGACAGACAGAGATAAGGATGGCAGGCCTGCCAGGTCTTTCTTTCTTACTTATCCTGTTTAAAAAATGTTTATTTATTTATTTTTTTATGTATTTATGTATTTATTAGATATAAGTACACTGTAGCTGTTCAGACACTCCAGAAGAGTGTGTCAGATTCTGGAGAATCTAAATCCCTCTTATGGTCTGCATATGATGTACATAAACACAGCCTCACGTATAATTCTAAAAATTTAAAGATGGGTGGGACCACTGAAAGGGCTTAACAATTAACATCATTGTCTCCTCTTCCAGAGAACCTGGGATCAACTACCAGCAACTATATGGTGGCCCATATCCAGTTCCAAAGGTTCAGACAGACAGACAGACAGACAGAGATACGGATGGCAGGCCTGCCTGATTTTTCTTTCTTTCTTATCCTTTATAAAAAATGTTTATTTATTTATTAATTTATTTATTTATGTATTTATTAGATATAAGTACACTGTAGCTGTCTTCAGACACTCCAGTAGACGGTGTCAGATTCTGAAAAATCTAAGACCATCTTCTGGTCTGCATATGATGTACATAAACACAGCTCAGATATACTTTAAAAAATTTAATGAAGGGTGTGGCCACTAAAAGGGATCAACAATTAACAGCATTGTATCCTCTTCCAGAGAACCTGGGATCAATAACCAGTAATTATATGGTGGCCCATCTCCAGTTCCAGGGGATCAGACAGACACACAGACAGACAGACAGAGATAAGGATGGCAGGCCTGCCTGGTCTTTCTTTCTTTCTTATCATTTTAAAAAAGGTTTATTTATTTATTTATGTATTTATTAGATATAAGTACACTATAGCTATCTTCAGACACTCCAGAAGAGGGTGTTTGATTCTGCAGAACGTAAATCCCATTTATGTTCTGCATATGATGTACATAAACACAGACTCAAGTATACTTCTAAAAATTTAAAGATGGGTGGGGCCAAAGAATGGGCTCAACAATTAACAGCTTGTCTCCTCTTCCAGAGAACCTGGGATCAACTACCAGCAACTATATGGTGGCCCATCTGCAGTTCCAGGGATCAGACAGACAGACAGACAGACAGAGATAAGGATGGCAGGCCTGCCTGGTCTTTCTTTCTTACTTATCCTGTTTAAAAAATGTTTATTTATTTATTTATTTATTTATTTATTTATTTATTTATGTATTTATTAGATATAAGTACACTGTAGCTGTCTTCAGACACTCCAGAAGAGGGTGTCAGATTCTGGAGAATTTAAATCACTCTTATGGTCTGCATATGATGTACATAAATACAGCCTCACATTTACCAATAAAAATTTAAAGATGGTTGGGGCCACTGAAAGGGCTCAACAATTCACAACATTGTCTCCTCTTCCAGAGAACCTGGGAAAAACTACCAGCAAATATATGGTGGCCCATATCCAGTTCCAGAGGATCAGACAGACAGACAGACAGACAGACAGTGATAAGGATGGCAGGCCTGCCTGATTTTTCTTTCTTTCTTATCCTTTTTAAAAAATGTTTATTTAATTATTAATTTATTTATGTATGTATTTATTAGATATAAGTACACTGTAGCTGTCTTCAGACACTCCAGTAGAGGGTGTCAGATTCTGAAGAATCTAAAACCATCTTATGGTCTGCATATGATGTACATAAACACAGCCTCAGATATACTTCTAAAATTTAATGAAGGGAGGGGCCACTGAAAGGGCTCAACAATTAACAGCATTATCTCCTCTTCCAGAGAACCTGGAATCAACTACCAGCAACTTTATGGTGGCCCATCTACAGTTCCAGGGGATCAGACAGACAGACAGACAGACAGAGATAAGGATGGCAGGCCTGCCAGGTCTTTCTTTCTTACTTATCCTGTTTAAAAAATGTTTATTTATTTATTTATTTATTTATTTATTTATTTATTTATTTACGTATTTATTAGATATAAGTACACTGTAGCTGTCTTCAGACAGTCCAGAAAAGGGTGTCAATTCTGGAGAATCTAAATCCCTCTTATGGTCTGCATATGATGTACATAAACACAGCCTCACATATACTTCTAAACATTTAAAGATGGGTGGGGCCACTGAAAGGGCTCAACAATTAATAGCATTGTCTCCTCTTCCAGAGAACCTGGGAAAAACTAACAGCAAATATATGGTGGCCCTTATCCAGTTCCAAAGGTTCAGACAGAGAGACAGACAGACAGAGATAAGGATGGCAGGCCTGCCTGATTTTTCTTTCTTTCTTATCCTTTATAAAAAATGTTTATTTATTTATTAATTTATTTATTTATGTATTTATTAGATATAAGTACACTGTAGCTGTCTTCAGACACTCCAGTAGACGGTTTCAGATTCTGAAAAATCTAAAACCATCTTCTGGTCTGCATATGATGGACATAAACACAGCCTCAGATATACTTCAAAAAATTTAATGAAGGATGGGGCCACTGAAAGGGCTCAACAATTAACAGCATTATCTCCTCTTCCAGAGAACCTGGGATCAACTACCAGCAACTATATGGTGGCTCATCTCCAGTTCCCAGGGATCAGACAGACAGACAGACACACAGACAGAGATATCGATGGCAGGCCTGCCTGGTCTTTCTTTCTTTCTTATACTTTTTAAAAAATGTTTATTTATTTATTTATTCATGTATTTATTAGATATAAGTACACTGTAGCTGTCTTAGACACTCCAGAAGTGGGTGTCTGGTCCTGTAGAATCTAAATCCCTCTTATGGTCTGCATATGATGTACATAAACACAGCCTAACATACAGTTCTAAATATTTAAAAATGGGTGGGGCCATTGAAAGGGCTCAACAATGAACAGCATTGTCTCCTCTTCCAGAGAACCTCGGCTCAACTACCAGCAACTATATGGTGGCCCATCTCCAGTTCCAGGGGATCAGACAGACAGACAGTCAGACATACAGAGATAAGGATGGCAGGACTGCCTGGTCTTTCTTTCTTTCTTATCCTTTTGAAAAAATGTTTACTTATTTATTTATTTATGTATTTATTAGATATAAGTAAACTGTAGCTGTCTTCAGACACTCCAGAAGAGGGTGTCAGATTCTGGAGAATCTAAATCCCTCTTATGGCCTGCATATGATGTACATAAACACAGACTCATGTATACTTCTAAAAATTTAAAGATGTGTGGGGCCACTGAGAGGGCTCAAAAATTAACAGCATTGTCTCATCTTCCAGAGAACCTGGGATCAACTACCAGCAACTATATGGTGGCTCATCTCCAGTTCCAGTGGATCAGAAAGACAGAGAGACAGACAGACAGAGATAAGGATGGCAGGCCTGCCTGGTCTTTCTTTATTTCTTATCCTTTATAAAAAATGTTTATTTATTTATTTATTTATTTATTTATTTATTTATTTATTTATGTATTTATTAGATATAAGTACACTGTAGCCGTCTTCAGACACTCCAGAAGAGGGTGTCAGATTCTAGAGAATCTAAATCCCTCTTATGGTCTGCATATGATGTACATAAACACAGCCTCACATATACTTCTAAAAATTTAAAGATGGTTGGGGCCACTGAAAGGAACCAACAATTAACAGCATTGTCTCCTCTTCCAGAGAACCTGGGATCAACTACCAGCAACTATATGTTGGCCCATCTCCAGTTTCAGGGGATCAGACAGACAAACAGACAGACAGAAAGACAGAGATAAGGATGGCAGGCCTGCCTGGTCTTTCTTTCTTTCTTATCCTTTTTAAAAAATGTTTATTTATTTATTTATTTATGTATTTTTTAGATATAAGTACACTGTAGCTGTCTTCAGACACTCCAGAAGAGGGTGTCAGATTCTGGAGAATCTAAATCCCTCTTATGGTCTGCATATGATGTACATAAACACAGCCTCACATATACTTCTAAAAATTTAAAGATGGGTGGGGTCACTAAAGAAAGGGCTCAACAATTAACAGCATTGTCTCCTCTTCCAGAGAACCTGGGATGAACTACCAGCAACTATATGGTGGCCCATCTCCAGTTCCAGAGTATCAGACAGACAGACAGACAGACAGAGATAAGGATGGCAGGCGTGCCTGGTCTTTCTTTCTTTATTATACTGTTGAAAAAATGTTTATTTATTTATTTATTTATTTTTATTTATGTATTTATTAGATATAAGTACACTGTAGCTGTCTTCAGACACTCTAGAAGAGGGTCTCATCTTCTGGAGAATCTAAATCCCTCTTATGGTCTTCATATGATGTACATAAACACAGCCTCACATATACTTCTAAAAATTTAAAGATGGGTGGGCCCACTGAAAGGGCTCAACAATTAACAGCATTGTCTCTTCTTCCAGAGAACATGCGATCAACTACCAGCAACTATATGGTGGCCCATCTCAAGTTCCAGGGGATAAGACAGACAGACAGACAGACAGAGATAAGGATGGCAGGCCTGCCTGATTTTTCTTTCTTTCTTATCCTTATTAAAAAATGTTTATTTATTTGTTTATTTGTTTATTTATTTATTTATTTATTTATTTATTTATCAGATATAAGTACACTGTAGCTGTCTTCCGACTCTCCAGAAGAGGGTGTCAGATTCTGGAGAATCTATATCCCTCTTATGGTCTGCATATGATGTACATGAACACAGACTCACATATACTTCTAAAAATTTAAAGATGGGTGGGGCCACTGAAAGGGCTCAAAAATTAACAGCATTGTCTCCTCTTCCAGAGAACCTGGGATCAACTACCAGCAACTATATGGTGGCCCATCTCGAGTCCAAGGGGATCAGACAGACTGTAGACAGACAGAAAGACAGACAGAGATAAGGATGGCAGGCCTGCCTGGTCTTTCTTTCTTTCTTATCCTGTTTAAAAAATGTTTATTTATTTATTTATTTATTTATTTATTTATTTATTTATTTATTTAATATAAGTACACTGTAGCTGTCTTCAGACACTCCAGAAGAGGGTGTCAGATTCTGGAGAATCTAAATCACATTTATGGTCTGCATAAGATGTACATAAACACAGCCTCACATATACTTCTAAATATTTAAAGATGGGTGGCGCCACTGAAAGGGCTCAACAATTAACAGCATTGTATCCTCTTCCAGAGAACCTGGGATCAACTACCAGCAACATTATGGTGGCCCATCTACAGTTCCAGGGTATCAGACAGACAGACAGACAGACAGACAGAGATAAGGGTGGCAGGCCTGCCCGGTCTTTCTTACTTTCTTATCCTTTTAAAAAAATGTTTATTTATTTATTTATTTATTTATTTATTTATTTATTTATTTATTTATGTATTTATTAGATATAAGTAAACTGTAGCTGTCTTCAGACACTCCAGAAGAGGGTGTCAGATTCTGGAGAATCTAAATCCCTCTTATGGTCTGCATATGATGTACATAAACACAGCCTCACATATACTTCTAAAATTTTAAAGATGGGTGGAGCCACAGAAAGGGCTCAACAATTAACAGCATTGTCTCCTCTTCCAGAGAACCTTGGATAAACTACCAGCAACTATATGGTGGCCCATCTCCAGTTCTAGGGTATCACACAGACAGACAGACAGACAGAGATAAGGGTGGCAGGCTTGCCTGGTCTTTCTTTCTGTCTTATCCTTTTTAAAAAATGTTTATTTATTTATTTATTTATTTATTTATTTATTTATTTATTTATGTATTTATTAGATATAAGTACACTGTAGCTGTCTTCAGAAAATACAGAAGAGGGTGTCAGATTCTGGAGAATCTAAATCCCTCTTATGGTCTGCATATGATGTACATAAACACAGCCTCACATACCCTTCTAAAAATTTAAAGATGGGTGGGGCCACTGAAAGGGCTCAACAATTAACAGCATTGTCTCCTCTTCAAGAGAACCTGGGATCAACTACCAGCAACTATATGGTGGCCTATCTCCAGTTCCAAAGGATCATATAGATAGACAGACAGACAGACAGAGATAAGGATGGCAGGACTTCCTGGTGTTTCTTTCTTTCTTATCCTTTTTAAAAAATGTTTATTTATTTATTTATTCATGTATTTATTATATTTACGTACACTGTAGCTGTCTTCAGACACTCCAGAAGAGGGTGTCAGTTTCTGGAGAATCTAAATCACTCTTATGGTCTGAATATGATGTACATAAACACAGCCTCAGATATACTTATAAAAATTTAATGAAGGGTGGAGCCACTGAAAGGGCTCAATAATTTACAGCATTGTCTCCTCTTCCAGAGAACTTTGGATAAACTACCAGCAACTATATGGTGGCCCATATCCAGTACCAGAGGATCAGACAGACAGACAGGCAGACAGACAGAGATAAGGATGGCAGGCCTGCCAGGTCTTTCTTTCTTTCTTGTCCTTTTTAAAAAATGTTTATTTATTTATGTATTTATTATATATAAGTACTCTGTAGCTATCTACAGACACTCCAGAAGAGGGTGTCAGATTCTGAAGAATCTAAAACCATCTTATGGTCTGCATATGATGTACATAAACACAGCCTCAGATATACTTCTAAAAATTTAAAGATGGGTGGGGCCACTGAAAGGGCTCAACAATTAACAGCATTGTCTCCTCTTCCAGAGAACCTGGGATCAACTACCAGCAACTATATGGTGACCTATCTTCAGTTCCAAAGGATCATATAGAGAGACAGACAGACAGACAGAAATGAGGATGGCAGGCCTGCCTGGTCTTTCTTTCTTTCTTATCCATTTGAATAAATGTTTACTTATTAATTAATTAATTAATTAATTAATTAATTTATTTATTTATTTATTTATTAGATATAAGTACACTTAGCTGTCTTCAGACACTCCAGAAGAGGGTGTGAGATTCAGCAGAATTTAATAACTCTTATGGTCTGCATATGATGTACATAAACACAGACTCAAGTATACTTCTAAAAATTTAAAGATGGGTGGGGCCAAAGAATGGGCTCAACAATTAACAGCGTTGTCTCCTCTTCCAGAGAACCTGGGATCAACTACCAGCAACTATATGGTGGCCCATCTGTAGTTCCAGGGATCAGACAGACAGACAGACAGACAGAGATAAGGATGGCAGGCCTGCCTGGTCTTTCTTTCTTACTTATCCTGTTTAAAAAATGTTTATTTATTTATTTATTTATTTATGTATTTATTAGATATAAGTACACTGTAGCTGTCTTCAGACACTCCAGAAGAGGGTGTCAGATTCTGGAGAATTTAAATCACTCTTATGGTCTGCATATGATGTACATAAATACAGCCTCACATTTACCTCTAAATATTTAAAGATGGGTGGGGCCACTGAGAGGGCTCAACAATTAACAGCATTGTCTCCTCTTCCAGAGAACATTGGATAAACTACCAGCAACTATATGGTGGCCCATCTCCAGTTCCAGGGTATCAGACAGACAGACAGAGAGACAGAGATAAGGATGGAGGCCTGCCTGGTCTTTCTTTCTTTCTTATACTTTAAAAAAATGTATATTTATTTATTTATTCATTTATTTATTTATTTATTTATGTATTTATTAGAAATAAGTACACTGTAGCTGTCTTCAGACACTCTAGAAGAGGGTCTCATCTTCTGGAGAATCTAAATCCCTCTTATGGTCTTCATATGATGTACATAAACACAGCCTCACATATACTTCTAAAAATTTAAAGATGGGTGGGCCCACTGAAAGGGCTCAACAATTAACAGCATTGTCTCTTCTTCCAGAGAACTTGGGATCAACTACCAGCAACTATATGGTGGCCCATCTCAAGTTCCAGGGGATAAGACAGACAGACAGACAGACAGAGATAAGGATGGCAGGCCTGCCTGATTTTTCTTTCTTTCTTATCCTTTTAAAAAATGTTTATTTATTTGTTTATTTGTTTATTTATTTATTTATTTATTTATTTATTTATTTATCAGATATAAGTACACTGTAGCTGTCTTCAGACTCTCCAGAAGAGGGTGTCAGATTCTGGAGAATCTATATCCCTCTTATGGTCTGCATATGATGTATATGAACACAGCCTCACATATCCTTCTAAAAATTTAAAGATGGGTGGGGCCACTGAAAGGGCTCAAAAATTAACAGCATTGTCTCCTCTTCCAGAGAACCTGGGATCAACTACCAGCAACTATATGGTGGCCCATCTCGAGTCCAAGGGGATCAGACAGACTGTAGACAGACAGAAAGACAGACAGAGATAAGGATGGCAGGCCTGCCTGGTTTTTCTTTCTTTCTTATCCTGTTTAAAAAATGTTTATTTATTTATTTATTTATTTATTTATTTATTTATTTATTTATTTATTTATTTGATATTAGTACACTGTAGCTGTCTTCAGACACTCCAGAAGAGGGTGTAGATTCTGGAGAATCTAAATCACATTTATGGTCTGCATAAGATGTACATAAACACAGCCTCACATATACTTCTAAATATTTAAAGATGGGTGGCGCCACTGAAAGGGCTCAACAATTAACAGCATTGTATCCTCTTCCAGAGAACCTGGGATCAACTACCAGCAACACTATGGTGGCCCATCTACAGTTCCAGGGTATCAGACAGACAGACAGACAGACAGACAGAGATAAGGGTGGCAGGACTTCCTGGTGTTTCTTTCTTTCTTATCCTTTTTAAAAAATGTTTATTTATTTATTTATTCATGTATTTATTATATTTACGTACACTGTAGCTGTCTTCAGACACTCCAGAAGAGGGTGTCAGTTTCTGGAGAATCTAAATCACTCTTATGGTCTGAATATGATGTACATAAACACAGCCTCAGATATACTTATAAAAATTTAATGAAGGGTGGGGCCACTGAAAGGGCTCAATAATTTACAGCATTGTCTCCTCTTCCAGAGAACCTTGGATAAACTACCAGCAACTATATGGTGGCCCATATCCAGTACCAGAGGATCAGACAGACAGACAGGCAGACAGACAGAGATAAGGATGGCAGGCCTGCCAGGTCTTTCTTTCTTTCTTGTTCTTTTTAAAAAATGTTTATTTATTTATGTATTTATTATATATAAGTACTCTGTAGCTATCTACAGACACTCCAGAAGAGGGTGTCAGATTCTGAAGAATCTAAAACCATCTTATGGTCTGCATATGATGTACATAAACACAGCCTCAGATATACTTCTAAAAATTTAAAGATGGGTGGGGCCACTGAAAGGGCTCAACAATTAACAGCATTGTCTCCTCTTCCAGAGAACCTGGGATCAACTACCAGCAACTATATGGTGACCTATCTTCAGTTCCAAAGGATCATATAGAGAGACAGACAGACAGACAGAAATGAGGATGGCAGGCCTGCCTGGTCTTTCTTTCTTTCTTATCAATTTGAAAAAATGTTTACTTATTAATTGTTGCGGCCCGCCCACGGTCCACAACACGAACGGTTCAACTGAGAATGGCAGTTCCCTGCAAAGAGAGGTAACTAGATAGGGCGGAAGAAAAGAATGAAGCCAGGACAAACAAGTTCTGATCGAGGCTCAATTTAATATTTCCAAACACTCAGTTTATAAAGGAAGGGGGAGGGAACCCAATTTCCCGCCAAGTAACTCAGGGTCCAGTAGCAGGACAAACACGTGTGTGCCTCCAGGCAGCAGAGTCAGGTTCCAGCAGTGGGCGTGGCAGGACGAATGAGCCGGTAGCTCCACCCTAGAGCAGGCAGGTTCCAAGCTGGGGGAAGGGAGGCCACAATTAATTAATTAATTAATTAATTCATTTATTTATTAGATATAAGTACACTGTAGCTGTCTTCAAACACTCCAGAAAAGGGTGTGAGATTCTGGAGAATCTAAATACCTCTTATGGTCTGCATATGATGTACATAAACACAGACTCAAGTATACTTCTAATAATTTAAAGATGGGTGGGGCCAAAGAATGGGCTCAACAATTAACAGTGTTGTCTCCTCTTCCAGAGAACCTGGGATCAACTACCAGCAACTATATGGTGGCCCATATGCAGTTCCAGGGATCAGACAGACAGACAGACAGACAGAGATAAGGATGGCAGGCCTGCCTTGTCTTTCTTTCTTACTTATCCTGTTTAAAAAATGTTTATTTATTTATTTATTTATTTATTTATGTATTTATTAGTTATAAGTACACTGTAGCTGTCTTCAGACACTCCAGAAGAGGGTGTCAGATTCTGGAGAATTTAAATCACTCTTATGGTCTGCATATGATGTACATAAATACAGCCTCACATTTACCTCTAAAAATTTAAAGATGGGTGGGGCCACTGAGAGGGCTCAACAATTAACAGCATTGTCTCCTCTTCCAGAGAACATTGGATAAACTACCAGCAACTATATGGTGGCCCATCTCCAGTTCCAGGGTATCAGACAGACAGACAGACAGAGATAAGGCTTGCCTGGTCTTTCTTTCTGTCTTATCCTTTTTAAAAAATGTTTATTTATTTATTTATTTATTTATTTATTTATTTATTTATTTATTTATGTATTTATTAGATATAAGTACACTGTAGCTGTCTTCAGAAAATACAGAAGAGGGTGTTAGATTCTGGAGAATCTAAATCCCTCTTATGGTCTGCATATGATGTACATAAACACAGCCTCACATACCCTTCTAAAAATTTAAAGATGGGTGGGGCCACTGAAAGGGCTCAACAATTAACAGCATTGTCTCCTCTTCCAGAGAACCTGGGATCAACTACCAGCAACTATATGGTGGCCTATCTCCAGTTCCAAAGGATCATATAGATAGACAGACAGACAGACAGAGATAAGGATGGCAGGACTTCCTGGTGTTTCTTTCTTTCTTATCCTTTTTAAAAAATGTTTATTTATTTATTTATTCATGTATTTATTATATTTACGTACACTGTAGCTGTCTTCAGACACTCCAGAAGAGGGTGTCAGTTTCTGGAGAATCTAAATCACTCTTATGGTCTGAATATGATGTACATAAACACAGCCTCAGATATACTTATAAAAATTTAATGAAGGGTGGGGCCACTGAAAGGGCTCAATAATTTACAGCATTGTCTCCTCTTCCAGAGAACCTTGGATAAACTACCAGCAACTATATGGTGGCCCATATCCAGTACCAGAGGATCAGACAGACAGACAGGCAGACAGACAGAGATAAGGATGGCAGGCCTGCCAGGTCTTTCTTTCTTTCTTGTCCTTTTTAAAAAATGTTTATTTATTTATGTATTTATTATATATAAGTACTCTGTAGCTATCTAAAGACACTCCAGAAGAGGGTGTCAGATTCTGAAGAATCTAAAACCATCTTATGGTCTGCATATGATGTACATAAACACAGCCTCAGATATACTTCTAAAAATTTAAAGATGGGTGGGGCCACTGAAAGGGCTCAACAATTAACAACATTGTCTCCTCTTCCAGAGAACCTGGGATCAACTACCAGCAACTATATGGTGACCTATATTCATTTCCAAAGGATCATATAGAGAGACAGACAGACAGACAGAAATGAGGATGGCAGGCCTGCCTGGTCTTTCTTTCTTTCTTATCCATTTGAAAAAATGTTTACTTATTAATTAATTAATTAATTAATTAATTAATTCATTTATTTATTAGATATAAGTACACTGTAGCTGTCTTCAGACACTCCAGAAAAGGGTGTGAGATTCTGGAGAATCTAAATACCTCTTATGGTCTGCATATGATGTACATAAACACAGACTCAAGTATACTTCTAAAAATTTAAAGATGGGTGGGGCCAAAGAATGGGCTCAACAATTAACAGTGTTGTCTCCTCTTCCAGAGAACCTGGGATCAACTACCAGCAACTATATGGTGGCCCATATGCAGTTCCAGGAATCAGACAGACAGACAGACAGACAGAGATAAGGATGGCAGGCCTGCCTGGTCTTTCTTTCTTACTTATCCTGTTTAAAAAATGTTTATTTATTTATTTATTTATTTATGTATTTATTAGATATAAGTACACTGTAGCTGTCTTCAGACACTCCAGAAGAGGGTGTCAGTTTCTGGAGAATTTAAATCACTCTTATGGTCTGCATATGATGTACATAAATACAGCCTCACATTTACCTCTAAAAATTTAAAGATGGGTGGAGCCACTGAGAGGGCTCAACAATTAACAGCATTGTCTCCTCTTCCAGAGAACATTGGATAAACTACCAGCAACTATATGGTGGCCCATCTCCAGTTCCAGAGTATCAGACAGACAGACAGAGAGACAGAGACAAGGATGAAGGCCTGCCTGGTCTTTCTTTCTTTCTTATACTTTAAAAAAATGTTTATTTATTTATTTATTTATTTATTTATTTATTTATTTATTTATTAGAAATAAGTACACTGTAGCTGTCTTCAGACACTCTAGAAGAGGGTCTCATCTTCTGGAGAATCTAAATCCCTCTTATGGTCTTCATATGATGTACATAAACACAGCCTCACATATACTTCTAAAAATTTAAAGATGGGTGGGCCCACTGAAAGGGCTCAACAATTAACAGCATTGTCTCTTCTTCCAGAGAACGTGGGATCAACTACCAGCAACTATATGGTGGCCCATCTCAAGTTCCAGGGGATAAGACAGACAGACAGACAGACAGAGATAAGGATGGCAGGCCTGCCTGATTTTTCTTTCTTTCTTATCCTTTTAAAAAAATGTTCATTTATTTGTTTATTTGTTTATTTATTTATTTATTTATTTATTTATTTATTTATTTATCAGATATAAGTACACTGTAGCTGTCTTCAGACTCTCCAGAAGAGGGTGTCAGATTCTGGAGAATCTATATCCCTCTTATGGTCTGCATATGATGTACATGAACACAGCCTCACATATACTTCTAAAAATTTAAAGATGGGTGGGCCCACTGAAAGGGCTCAACAATTAACAGCATTGTCTCTTCTTCCAGAGAACGTGGGATCAACTACCAGCAACTATATGGTGGCCCATCTCAAGTTCCAGGGGATAAGACAGACAGACAGACAGACAGAGATAAGGATGGCAGGCCTGCCTGATTTTTCTTTCTTTCGTATCCTTTTAAAAAAATGTTCATTTATTTGTTTATTTGTTTATTTATTTATTTATTTATTTATTTATTTATTTATCAGATATAAGTACACTGTAGCTGTCTTCAGACTCTCCAGAAGAGGGTGTCAGATTCTGGAGAATCTATATCCCTCTTATGGTCTGCATATGATGTACATGAACACAGCCTCACATATACTTCTAAAAATTTAAAGATGGGTGGGGCCACTGAAAGGGCTCAAAAATTAACAGCATTGTCTCCTCTTCCAGAGAACCTGGGATCAACTACCAGCAACTATATGGTGGCCCATCTCGAGTCCAAGGGGATCAGACAGACTGTAGACAGACAGAAAGACAGACAGAGATAAGGATGGCAGGCCTGCCTGGTCTTTCTTTCTTTCTTATCCTGTTTAAAAAATGTTTATTTATTTATTTATTTATTTATTTATTTATTTATTTATTTAATATAAGTACACTGTAGCTGTCTTCAGACACTCCAGAAGAGGGTGTCAGATTCTGGAGAATCTAAATCACATTTATGGTCTGCATAAGATGTACATAAACACAGCCTCACATATACTTCTAAATATTTAAAGATGGGTGGCGCCACTGAAAGGGCTCAACAATTAACAGCATTGTATCCTCTTCCAGAGAACCTGGGATCAACTACCAGCAACACTATGGTGGCCCATCTACAGTTCCAGGGTATCAGACAGACAGACAGACAGACAGACAGACAGACAGAGATAAGGGTGGCAGGCCTGCCCGGTCTTTCTTACTTTCTTATCCTTTTAAAAAAATGTTTATTTATTTATTTATTTATTAGTCATTTATTTATTTATTTATTTATTTATGTATTTATTAGATATAAGTATACTGTAGCTGTCTTCAGACACTCCAGAAGAGGGTGTCAGATTCTGGAGAATCTAAATCCCTCTTATGGTCTGCATATGATGTACATAAACACAGCCTCACATATACTTCTAAAATTTTAAAGATGGGTGGAGCCACAGAAAGGGCTCAACAATTAACAGCATTGTCTCCTCTTCCAGAGAACCTTGGATAAACTACCAGCAACTATATGGTGGCCCATCTCCAGTTTTAGGGTATCACACAGACAGACAGACAGACAGAGATAAGGGTGGCAGGCTTGCCTGGTCTTTCTTTCTGTCTTATCCTTTTTAAAAAATGTTTATTTATTTATTTATTTATTTATTTATTTATTTATGTATGTATGTATTAGATATAAGTACACTGTAGCTGTCTTCAGAAAATACAGAAGAGGGTGTCAGATTCTGGAGAATCTAAATCCCTCTTATGGTCTGCATATGATGTACATAAACACAGCCTCACATACCCTTCTAAAAATTTAAATATGGGTGGGGCCACTGAAAGGGCTCAACAATTAACAGCATTGTCTCCTCTTCCAGAGAACCTGGGATCAACTACCAGCAACTATATGGTGGCCTATCTCCAGTTCCAAAGGATCATATAGATAGACAGACAGACAGACAGAGATAAGGATGGCAGGACTTCCTGGTGTTTCTTTCTTTCTTATCCTTTTTAAAAAATGTTTATTTATTTATGTATTTATTATATATAAGTACTCTGTAGATATCTACAGACACTCCAGAAGAGGGTGTCAGTTTCTGGAGAATCTAAATCACTCTTATGGTCTGAATATGATGTACATAAACACAGCCTCAGATATACTTATAAAAATTTAATGAAGGGTGGGGCCACTGAAAGGGCTCAATAATTTACAGCATTGTCTCCTCTTCCAGAGAACCTTGGATAAACTACCAGCAACTATATGGTGGCCCATATCCAGTACCAGAGGATCAGACAGACAGACAGGCAGACAGACAGAGATAAGGATGGCAGGCCTGCCAGGTCTTTCTTTCTTTCTTGTCCTTTTTAAAAAATGTTTATTTATTTATGTATTTATTATATATAAGTACTCTGTAGATATCTACAGACACTCCAGAAGAGGGTGTCAGATTCTGAAGAATCTAAAACCATCTTATGGTCTGCATATGATGTACATAAACACAGCCTCAGATATACTTCTAAAAATTTAAAGATGGGTGGGGCCACTGAAAGGGCTCAACAATTAACAGCATTGTCTCCTCTTCCAGAGAACCTGGGATCAACTACCAGCAACTATATGGTGACCTATCTTCAGTTCCAAAGGATCATATAGAGAGACAGACAGACAGAAATGAGGATGGCAGGCCTGCCTGGTCTTTCTTTCTTTCTTATCCATTTGAAAAAATGTTTATTTATTAATTAATTAATATATTTATTTATTTATTTATTTATTTATTTATTTATTTATTTATTTATTTATTAGATATAAGTACACTGTAGCTGTCTTCAGACACTCCAGAAGAGGGTGTGAGATTCAGAGGAATCTAAATACCTCTTATGGTCTGCATATGATGTACATAAACACAGACTCAAGTATACTTCTAAAAATTTAAAGATGGGTGGGGCCAAAGAATGGGCTCAACAATTAACAGCGTTGTCTCCTCTTCCAGAGAACCTGGGATCAACTACCAGCAACTATATGGTGGCCCATCTGCAGTTCCAGGGATCAGACAGACAGACAGACAGACAGAGTTAAGGATGGCAGGCCTGCCTGGTCTTTCTTTCTTACTTATCCTGTTTAAAAAATGTTTATTTATTTATTTATTTATTTATATATTTATGTATTTATTAGATATAAGTACACTGTAGCTGTCTTCAGACACTCCAGAAGAGGGTGTCAGATTCTGGAGAATTTAAATCACTCTTATGGTCTGCATATGATGTACATAAATACAGCCTCACATTTACCTCTAAATATTTAAAGATGGGTGGGGCCACTGAGAGGGCTCAACAATTAACAGCATTGTCTCCTCTTCCAGATAACATTGGATAAACTACCAGCAACTATATGGTGGCCCATCTCCAGTTCCAGGGTATCAGACAGACAGACAGAGAGACAGAGATAAGGATGGAGGCCTGCCTGGTCTTTCTTTCTTTCTTATACTTTAAAAAATGTTTATTTATTTATTTATTTATTTATTTATTTATTTATTTATGTATTTATTAGAAATAAGTACACTGTAGCTGTCTTCAGACACTCTAGAAGAGGGTCTCATCTTCTGGAGAATCTAAATCCCTCTTATGGTCTTCATATGATGTACATAAACACAGCCTCACATATACTTCTAAAAATTTAAAGATGGGTGGGCCCACTGAAAGGGCTCAACAATTAACAGCATTGTCTCTTCTTCCAGAGAACTTGGGATCAACTACCAGCAACTATATGGTGGCCCATCTCAAGTTCCAGGGGATAAGACAGACAGACAGACAGACAGAGATAAGGATGGCAGGCCTGCCTGATTTTTCTTTCTTTCTTATCCTTTTAAAAAATGTTTATTTATTTGTTTATTTGTTTATTTATTTATTTATTTATTTATTTATTTATTTATCAGCTATAAGTACACTGTAGCTGTCTTCATACTCTCCAGAAGAGGGTGTCAGATTCTGGAGAATCTATATCCCTCTTATGGTCTGCATATGATGTACATGAACACAGCCTCACATATACTTCTAAAAATTTAAAGATGGGTGGGGCCACTGAAAGGGCTCAAAAATTAACAGCATTGTCTCCTCTTCCAGAGAACCTGGGATCAACTACCAGCAACTATATGGTGGCCCATCTCGAGTCCAAGGGGATCAGACAGACTGTAGACAGACAGAAAGACAGACAGAGATAAGGATGGCAGGCCTGCCTGGTTTTTATTTCTTTCTTATCCTGTTTAAAAAATGTTTATTTATTTATTTATTTATTTATTTATTTATTTATTTATTTATTTATTTATTTGATATAAGTACACTGTAGCTGTCTTCAGACACTCCAGAAGAGGGTGTCAGATTCTGGAGAATCTAAATCACATTTATGGTCTGCATAAGATGTACATAAACCCAGCCTCACATATACTTCTAAATATTTAAAGATGGGTGGCGCCACTGAAAGGGCTCAACAATTAACAGCATTGTATCCTCTTCCAGAGAACCTGGGATCAACTACCAGCAACACTATGGTGGCCCATATACAGTTCCAGGGTATCAGACAGACAGACAGACAGAGAGACAGAGATAAGGGTGGCAGGCCTGCCCGGTCTTTCTTACTTTCTTATCCTTTTTAAAAAATGTTTATTTATTTATTTATTTATTTATTTATTTATTCATTTATTTATTTATTTATTTATGTATTTATTAGATATAAGTAAACTGTAGCTGTCTTCAGACACTCCAGAAGAGGGTGTCAAATTCTGGAGAATCTAAATCCCTCTTATGGTCTGCATATGATGTACATAAACACAGCCTCACATATACTTCTAAAATTTTAAAGATGGGTGGGGCCACAGAAAGGGCTCAACAATTAACAGCATTGTCTCCTCTTCCAGAGAACCTTGGATAAACTACCAGCAACTACTTGGTGGCCCATCTCCAGTTCTAGGGTATCACACAGACAGACAGACAGACAGAGATAAGGGTGGCAGGCTTGCCTGGTCTTTCTTTCTGTCTTATCCTTTTTAAAAAATGTTTATTTATTTATTTATTTATTTATTTATTTATTTATTTATTTATTAGATATAAGTACACTGTAACTGTCTTCAGAAAATACAGAAGAGGGTGTCAGATTCTGGAGAATCTAAATCCCTCTTATGGTCTGCATATGATGTACATAAACACAGCCTCACATACCCTTCTAAAAATTTAAAGATGGGTGGGGCCACTGAAAGGGCTAAACAATTAACAGCATTGTCTCCTCTTCCAGAGAACCTGGGATCAACTACCAGCAACTATATGGTGGCCTATCTCCAGTTCCAAAGGATCATATAGATAGACAGACAGACAGACAGAGATAAGGATGGCAGGACTTCCTGGTGTTTCTTTCTTTCTTATCCTTTTTAAAAAATGTTTATTTATTTATTTATTCATGTATTTATTATATTTACCTACACTGTAGCTGTCTTCAGACACTCCAGAAGAGGGTGTCAGTTTCTGGAGAATCTAAATCACTCTTATGGTCTGAATATGATGTACATAAACACAGCCTCAGATATACTTATAAAAATTTAATGAAGGGTGGGACCACTGAAAGGGCTCAATAATTTACAGCATTGTCTCCTCTTCCAGAGAACCTTGGATAAACTACCAGCAACTATATGGTGGCCCATATCCAGTACCAGAGGATCAGACAGACAGACAGACAGACAGACAGAGATAAGAATGGCAGGCCTGCCAGGTCTTTCTTTCTTTCTTGTCCTTTTTAAAAAATGTTTATTTATTTATGTATTTATTATATATAAGTACTCTGTAGCTATCTACAGACACTCCAGAAGAGGGTGTCAGATTCTGAAGAATCTAAAACCATCTTATGGTCTGCATATGATGTACATAAACACAGCCTCAGATATACTTCTAAAAATTTAAAGATGGGTGGGGCCACTGAAAGGGCTCAACAATTAACAGCATTGTCTCCTCTTCCAGAGAACCTGGGATCAACTACCAGCAACTATATAGTGGCCTATCTTCAGTTCCAAAGGATCATATAGAGAGACAGACAGACAGACAGAAATGAGGATGGCAGGCCTGCCTGGTCTTTCTTTCTTTCTTATCCATTTGAAAAAATGTTTACTTATTAATTAATTAATTAATTAATTAATTAATTTATTTATTAGATATAAGTACACTGTAGCTGTCTTCAGACACTCCAGAAGAGGGTGTGAGATTCTGGAGAATCTAAATACCTCTTATGGTCTGCATATGATGTACATAAACACAGACTCAAGTATACTTCTAAAAATATAAAGATGGGTGGGGCCAAAGAATAGGCTCAACAATTAACAGCGTTGTCTCCTCTTCCAGAGAACCTGGGATCAACTACCAGCAACTATATGGTGGCCCATCTGCAGTTCCAGGGATCAGACAGACAGACAGACAGAGATAAGGATGGCAGGCCTGCCTGGTCTTACTTTCTTACTTATCCTTTATAAAAAATGTTTATTTATTTATTTATTTATTTATTTATTTATTTATTTATTTATTTATGTATTTTTTAGATATAAGTACACTGTAGCTGTCTTCAGACACTCCAGTATAGGGTGTCAGATTCTGGAGAATCTAAATCCCTCTTATGGTCTGCATATGATGTACATAAACACAGCCTCACATATACTTCTAAAAATTTAAAGATGGGTGGGGCCACTGAAAGGGCTCAATAATTAAGAGCATTGTCTCCTCTTCCAGAGAACCTGGGATCAACTACAAGCAACTATATGGTTGCCCATCTCCAGTTCCAGGGGATCAGACAGAGAGACAGACAGACAGACAGAGATAAGGATGGAAGGCCTGCCTGGTCTTTCTTTCTTTCTTATCCTTTTTAAAAAATGTTTATTTATTTATTTATTTATTTATTTATTTATGTATTTATTAGATATAAGTACACTGTAGCTATCTTCAGACACTCCAGAAGAGGGTGTCATATTCTGGAGAATCTAAATCCCTCTTATTGTCTGCATATGATGTACATAAACACAGCCTCACATACACCTCTAAAAATTTAAAGATGAGTGGGGCCACTGAAAGGGCTCAACAATTAACAGCATTGTCTCCTCTTCCAGAGAACCTGGGATCAACTATCAGCAACTATATGGTGGCCCATCTCCAGTTCCAGGAGATCAGAAAGACAGACAGACAGACAGAGAAAAGGATGGCAGGCCCTGCCTGGTCTTTCTTTTTTTCTTATCATTTTTTTTAAAATATTTATTTATTTATTTATTTATTTATTTATTTATTTATTTATTAGCCATAAGTACACTGTAGCTGTCTTCAGACACTCCAGAAGAGGGTGTCAGATTCTGGAGAATCTAAATCCCTCTTATAGTCTGCCTATGTTGTACATAAACACAGCCTCACATACACTTCTAAAAATTTAAAGATGAGTGGGGCCACTGAAAGGGCTCAACAATTAACAGCATTGTCTCCTCTTCCAGAGAACCTGGGATCAACTACCAGCAACTATATTGTGGCCCATCTCCAGTTCCAGGAGATCAGACAGACAGACAGACAGACAGACAGACAGAGATAAGGATGGCAGGCCTGCCTGGTCTTTCATTTTTTCTTATCCTTTTAAAAAATGTTTATTTATTTATTTATTTATTCATTTATTTATTAGATATAAGTACCCTGTAGCTGCCTTCAGATACTCCAGAAGAGGGTGTCATATTCTGGAGAATATAAATCCCTCTTATGGTCTGCATATGATGTACATAAACAAAGCCTCACATATACTTCTAAAAATTTAAAGATGGGTGGGGCCACTGAAGGGCTCAACAATTAACAGCATTGTCTCCTCTTACAGAGAACCTGGGATCAACTACCAGCAAAAATATGGTGGCCCATCTCCAGTTTCAGGGGATCAGACAGACAGACAGACAAACAGACAAGGATGGCAGGCCTGCCTGGTTGTTCTTTCTTTCTTATCCTTTTTGAAAAAATGTTTATTTATTTATTTATGTATTTATTAGATATAAGTACACTGTAGAGGTCTTCAGACACTCCAGAAGAGGTTGTCAGATTCTGGAGAATCTAAATCCCTCTTCTGGTCTGCATATGATGTACATAAACACAGACTCACATTTACTTCCAAAAATTTAAAGATGGGTGGGGCCACTGAAAGGGCTCAACAATTAACAGCATTGTCTCCTCTTCCAGAGAACCTGAGATCAACTACCAGCAACTATATGGTGGCCCATTTCCAGGTCCAGGGATCAGAAAGACAGATAGACAGACAGACAGAGATAAGGATGGCAGGCCTGCCTGGTATTTCTTTTTTTCTTATCAATTTTAAAAAAAGTTTATTTATTCATTTATTTATTTATTTATTTATTTATTAGAATAAGTACACTGTAGCTGTCTTCAGACACTCCAGAAGAGGGTGTCAGATTCGGGTAATCTAAATCCCTCTTATGGTCTGCATATGATGTACATAAACACAGCCTCACATACACCTCTAAAAATTTAAAGATGAGTGGGGCCACTGAAAGGGCTCAACAATTAACAGCATTGTCTCCTCTTCCAGAGAACCTGGGATCAACTACCAGCAACTATATGGTGGCCCATCTCCAGTTCCAGGAGATCAGAAAGACAGACAGACAGACAGAGAAAAGGATGGCAGGCCCTGCCTGGTCTTTCTTTTTTTCTTATCATTTTTTTTAAAATATTTATTTATTTATTTATTTATTTATTTATTTATTTATTAGCCATAAGTACACTGTAGCTGTCTTCAGACACTCCAGAAGAGGGTGTCAGATTCTGGAGAATCTAAATCCCTCTTATAGTCTGCCTATGTTGTACATAAACACAGCCTCACATACACTTCTAAAAATTTAAAGATGAGTGGGGCCACTGAAAGGGCTCAACAATTAACAGCATTGTCTCCTCTTCCAGAGAACCTGGGATCAACTACCAGCAACTATATTGTGGCCCATCTCCAGTTCCAGGAGATCAGACAGACAGACAGACAGACAGACAGAGATAAGGATGGCAGGCCTGCCTGGTCTTTCATTTTTTCTTATCCTTTTAAAAAATGTTTATTTATTTATTTATTTATTCATTTATTTATTACATATAAGTACCCTGTAGCTGCCTTCAGATACTCCAGAAGAGGGTGTCATATTCTGGAGAATATAAATCCCTCTTATGGTCTGCATATGATGTACATAAACAAAGCCTCACATATACTTCGAAAAATTTAAAGATGGGTGGGGCCACTGAAGGGCTCAACAATTAACAGCATTGTCTCCTCTTACAGAGAACCTGGGATCAACTACCAGCAAAAATATGGTGGCCCATCTCCAGTTTCAGGGGATCAGACAGACAGACAGACAAACAGACAAGGATGGCAGGCCTGCCTGGTTGTTCTTTCTTTCTTATCCTTTTTGAAAAAATGTTTATTTATTTATTTATGTATTTATTAGATATAAGTACACTGTAGAGGTCTTCAGACACTCCAGAAGAGGTTGTCAGATTCTGGAGAATCTAAATCCCTCTTCTGGTCTGCATATGATGTACATAAACACAGACTCACATTTACTTCCAAAAATTTAAAGATGGGTGGGGCCACTGAAAGGGCTCAACAATTAACAGCATTGTCTCCTCTTCCAGAGAACCTGAGATCAACTACCAGCAACTATATGGTGGCCCATTTCCAGGTCCAGGGATCAGAAAGACAGATAGACAGACAGACAGAGATAAGGATGGCAGGCCTGCCTGGTATTTCTTTTTTTCTTATCAATTTTAAAAAAAGTTTATTTATTCATTCATTTATTTATTTATTTATTTATTAGAATAAGTACACTGTAGCTGTCTTCAGACACTCCAGAAGAGGGTGTCAGATTCTGGAGAATCTAAATCCCTCTTATAGTCTGCCTATGATGTACATAAACACAGCCTCACATACACTTCTAAAAATTTAAAGATGAGTGGGGCCACTGAAAGGGCTCAACAATTAACAGCATTGTCTCCTCTTCCAGAGAACCTGAGATCAACTACCAGCAACTATATGGTGGCCCATTTCCAGGTCCAGGGAATCAGAAAGACAGATAGACAGACATACAGAGATAAGGATGGCAGGCCTGCCTGGTATTTCTTTTTTTCTTATCAATTTTAAAAAAAGTTTATTTATTCATTCATTTATTTATTTATTTATTTATTTATTTATTTATTTATTTATTTATTTATTAGAATAAGTACACTGTAGCTGTCTTCAGACACTCCAGAAGAGGGTGTCAGATTCTGGAGAATCTAAATCCCTCTTATAGTCTGCCTATGATGTACATAAACACAGCCTCACATACACTTCTAAAAATTTAAAGATGAGTGGGGCCACTGAAAGGGCTCAACAATTAACAGCATTGTCTCCTCTTCCAGAGAACCTGGGATCAACTATCAGCCACTATATGGTGGCCCATCTCCAGTTCCCCGGGATCAGACAGACAGACAGACAGACAGAGTTAAGGAACGCAGGCCTGCCTGGACTTTCTTTTTTTCTTATCATTTTTAAAAAATGATTATTTATTTATTTATTTATTTATTAGATATAAGTACATGGTAGCAGTCTTCTGACACTCCAGAAGACGGTGTCAGATTCTGGACAATCTAAATCCCTCTTATGGTCTGCATATGAGGTACATAAACACAGCCTCACATATACTTCTAAAAATTTAAAGATGGGTGGGGCCACTTTACTGCTCAAAAATTAACAGCATTGTCTCCTCTTCCAGAGAACCTGGGTTCAACTACCAGCAACTATATGGTGGCCCATCTCCAGTTCCAGGGGATCAGACAGACAGACAGACATACAGACAGATAGAGATAAGGATGGCAGGCCTGCCTGGTCTTTCTTTCTTTCTTATCCTTTTTAAGAAATGTTTATTTATTTATTAATGTATATTAGATATAAGTACACTGTAGCTGTCTTCAGACACTGAGGAAGAGGGTGTCAGATTCTGGAGAATCTAAATCCCTCTTATGGACTGCAAATGATGTACATAAGCACAGACTCACAATTACTTCCAAAAATTTAAAGATGTGTGGGGCCACTGAAAGGGCTCAACAATTAACAGCATTGTCTCCTCTTCCAGAGAACCTGGGATCAACTACCAGCAACTATATGGTGGCCCATCTCCAGTTCCAGGGGATCAGATAGACAGACAGACAGACAGAAGAGATAAGGATCGCAGGCCTGCCTGTTCTTTCTTTCTTTCTTTCTTATCCTTTTAAAATGTTTATTTATTTATTTATTTATTTATTTATTTATTTATTAGATTTAAGTACACTGTAGCTGTCTTCAGAAACTCAGGAGGAGGGTTTCAGGTTCTGGAGTATCTAAATCCCTCTTATGGACTGCATATGATGTACATTAACACAGCCTCATATATACTTCTAAAAATTTAAAGATGGGTGGGGCCACTGAAAGGGCTCAACAATTAACAGCCTTGTCTCCTCTTCCAGAGAACCTGGGATCAACTACCAGCAACTATATAATGGCCCATCTCCAGTTCCAGGGGATCAGACAGACAGACAGACAGACTAGAATGGCAGGCCTGTCTGGTTTTTCATTCTTTCTTATCCTTTTTAAAACATCTTTCTTTCTTTCTTTCTTTCTTTCTTTCTTTCTTTCTTTCTTTCTTTCTTTCTTTCTTTCTTTCTTTCTTTCTTTCTTTATTAGATATAAGTACACTGTAGATGTCTTCAGACACTCCAGAAGAGGGTATCAGTTTCTGGAGAATCTAAATCCCTCTTATGGTCTGCATACAATGTACATAAACACAGCCTCACATATACTTCTAAAAATTTAAAGATGGGTGGGGCCACTGAAAGGGCTCAATAATTAAGAGCATTGTCTCCTCTTCCAGAGAACCTGGGATCAACTACAAGCAACTATATGGTTGCCCATCTCCAGTTCCAGGGGATCAGACAGAGAGACAGACAGACAGACAGAGATAAGGATGGAAGGCCTGCCTGGTCTTTCTTTCTTTCTTATCCTTTTTAAAAAATGTTTATTTATTTATTTATTTATTTATTTATGTATTTATTAGATATAAGTACACTGTAGCTATCTTCAGACACTCCAGAAGAGGGTGTCATATTCTGGAGAATCTAAATCCCTCTTATTGTCTGCATATGATGTACATAAACACAGCCTCACATACACCTCTAAAAATTTAAAGATGAGTGGGGCCACTGAAAGGGCTCAACAATTAACAGCATTGTCTCCTCTTCCAGAGAACCTGGGATCAACTACCAGCAACTATATGGTGGCCCATCTCCAGTTCCAGGAGATCAGAAAGACAGACAGACAGACAGAGAAAAGGATGGCAGGCCCTGCCTGGTCTTTCTTTTTTTCTTATCATTTTTTTTAAATATTTATTTATTTATTTATTTATTTATTTATTTATTTATTAGACATAAGTACACTGTAGCTGTCTTCAGACACTCCAGAAGAGGGTGTCAGATTCTGGAGAATCTAAATCCCTCTTATAGTCTGCCTATGTTGTACATAAACACAGCCTCACATACACTTCTAAAAATTTAAAGATGAGTGGGGCCACTGAAAGGGCTCAACAATTAACAGCATTGTCTCCTCTTCCAGAGAACCTGGGATCAACTACCAGCAACTATATTGTGGCCCATCTCCAGTTCCAGGAGATCAGACAGACAGACAGACAGACAGACAGAGATAAGGATGGCAGGCCTGCCTGGTCTTTCATTTTTTCTTATCCTTTTAAAAAATGTTTATTTATTTATTTATTTATTCATTTATTTATTAGATATAAGTACCCTGTAGCTGCCTTCAGATACTCCAGAAGAGGGTGTCAGATTCTGGAGAATATAAATCCCTCTTATGGTCTGCATATGATGTACATAAACAAAGCCTCACATATACTTCTAAAAATTTAAAGATGGGTGGGGCCACTGAAGGGCTCAACAATTAACAGCATTGTCTCCTCTTACAGAGAACCTGGGATCAACTACCAGCAAAAATATGGTGGCCCATCTCCAGTTTCAGGGGATCAGACAGACAGACAGACAAACAGACAAGGATGGCAGGCCTGCCTGGTTGTTCTTTCTTTCTTATCCTTTTTGAAAAAATGTTTATTTATTTATTTATGTATTTATTAGATATAAGTACACTGTAGAGGTCTTCAGACACTCCAGAAGAGGTTGTCAGATTCTGGAGAATCTAAATCCCTCTTATGGTCTGCATATGATGTACATAAACACAGACTCACATTTACTTCCAAAAATTTAAAGATGGGTGGGGCCACTGAAAGGGCTCAACAATTAACAGCATTGTCTCCTCTTCCAGAGAACCTGAGATCAACTACCAGCAACTATATGGTGGCCCATTTCCAGGTCCAGGGATCAGAAAGACAGATAGACAGACAGACAGAGATAAGGATGGCAGGCCTGCCTGGTATTTCTTTTTTTCTTATCAATTTTAAAAAAAGTTTATTTATTCATTCATTTATTTATTTATTTATTTATTTATTTATTTATTTATTTATTAGAATAAGTACACTGTAGCTGTCTTCAGACACTCCAGAAGAGGGTGTCAGATTCTGGAGAATCTAAATCCCTCTTATAGTCTGCCTATGATGTACATAAACACAGCCTCACATACACTTCTAAAAATTTAAAGATGAGTGGGGCCACTGAAAGGGCTCAACAATTAACAGCATTGTCTCCTCTTCCAGAGAACCTGAGATCAACTACCAGCAACTATATGGTGGCCCATTTCCAGGTCCAGGGAATCAGAAAGACAGATAGACAGACAGACAGAGATAAGGATGGCAGGCCTGCCTGGTATTTCTTTTTTTCTTATCAATTTTAAAAAAAGTTTATTTATTCATTTATTTATTTATTTATTTATTTATTTATTAGAATAAGTACACTGTAGCTGTCTTCAGACACTCCAGAAGAGGGTGTCAGATTCTGGAGAATCTAAATCCCTCTTATAGTCTGCCTATGATGTACATAAACACAGCCTCACATACACTTCTAAAAATTTAAAGATGAGTGGGGCCACTGAAAGGGCTCAACAATTAACAGCATTGTCTCCTCTTCCAGAGAACCTGGGATCAACTATCAGCCACTATATGGTGGCCCATCTCCAGTTCCCCGGGATCAGACAGACAGACAGACAGACAGAGTTAAGGAACGCAGGCCTGCCTGGACTTTCTTTTTTTCTTATCATTTTTAAAAAATGATTATTTATTTATTTATTTATTTATTAGATATAAGTACATGGTAGCAGTCTTCAGACACTCCAGAAGACGGTGTCAGATTCTGGACAATCTAAATCCCTCTTATGGTCTGCATATGAGGTACATAAACACAGCCTCACATATACTTCTAAAAATTTAAAGATGGGTGGGGCCACTTTACTGCTCAAAAATTAACAGCATTGTCTCCTCTTCCAGAGAACCTGGGTTCAACTACCAGCAACTATATGGTGGCCCATCTCCAGTTCCAGGGGATCAGACAGACAGACAGACATACAGACAGATAGAGATAAGGATGGCAGGCCTGCCTGGTCTATCTTTCTTTCTTATCCTTTTTAAGAAATGTTTATTTATTTATTAATGTATATTAGATATAAGTACACTGTAGCTGTCTTTCTTTCACCCAGGAAAAAGGTTTTATAAAAAGTGTTAAAGTTTTTAAAAATTAAAAAAAAAAATACCAGATCACCATCACACAGCATTGGCTGTCTTCAGGTGTATCCTTTCAGCCTCCAAAACAAAAAGCAATGGCTGGCTGTCTTCAGGTGTATCCTATTCTCCAGTCTTATTTCCAACCTAAGAGCTGGGCTGAGCTGCCTCATTATGTAATTGCAAACCTTCCTTGGTTTGTCTTTTCCATTTCTAAGACTAACAGGCCTTTTTCTATTTAGAGAATATGCTCATGACTGTACTTTAGATATAGTAAATATAACTGTTGCTTATAAAACTTGTTTTCTAGGAATTTTTAAAGGGCAATGGCAGAGTTTATTTTTTAAAAATATTTTGCATTTATTTATTTGTGTGAGTGATGAAGCTCAGGTCTTCAAACTCGTCAGGAGGTATGATTACCTCCCCTCTCTCTCAACCCCTCTCTCTCCTCTCTCAATGATTGTGTAAGAATGTTTTGCATGTGTATGCTGTGCCCACAGACTCCAGAACAGAGTATTAGATCCCCTGGAACTGGAGATGGGCCACCATATATAATACTGGTAATTGAGCCCAGGTTCTCTGGAAGAGGAGACAATGCTCTTAATTGTTGAGCCCTCTCTGTAGCCACATCTTTCTTTCTATTTTTTTTTGAGTATATGTGAGGCTGTGTTTATATACATCATATGCAGACAATAAGAATGATTTAGATTCTTCAGAATCTGACACCCTCTTCTGGACTGTCTGAAGATAGCTACAGCATACTTAAATATAATAAATAAATAAATCTTTAAAAAGAAAAGGAAAAGTAAAAAAGAAAGAACAGGCCTGCCATATGCATGTTCATAGAGGAAAATGGAAGAGACCCCAATCTAACCTCAGCAGGGTGCTTCCTTCTGGATGGTAGCTCACAGTTTCATCCCAGCAAGACAGGCAAATCACTGAGTTCAAGGACAGTAAGGTTCAGGACAGCCAAGGTTAGGAAGGAAAAGGGTCTATGTTGAGAATACAAACCTACAAAACAACAACTAGGAAAAAGAAGTGACAGTGTAACTTGGGGTAGGGTACCAACAAGAGAAAGCTTTCTGTTACCACTTACAAACACCAGTAGCCTTGCACCCTTCTGCCCAGGTCCCTGCCTTCCTTTCTAGGAATTCTAAGGATGCCAGGGTGTGGGGGAATCCAGATTAACCTTTTAATAACAAAGACTTGGTCTTTGATGTCTATAGGAAGCCCTTCTCAGTGCCTTTAACTACCACTGAACTTTCAGGGCTGTGACTCAACTGTAACAAGGAACAGAGCTAAGAACCTGCAGCCTTTGAAAACAACTATTTTTTTAAAGTGGGGGACACAAATCAGCAGTAGAACCCCTCAAGTTCAGCCATAATACTTGTTAGGGAAACAGCCTCAATGTCCGGAGCTGAGGTCTCATGGGTGAACTGCTTCAAACTCTGAGTATCATTGAAAGAAAGAAAAGATATCATGTGGTTTCTTAATTTATTTATTTTATTATTTCTATTTTTTTGTTTTCTTTTGTTTTGTTTTAGAAAAGGCCTCAGTCTGTAGCTATGGCTGACCTAGGACAGACTACATGTGTTAATTAGGGTTTCACAGTTGAGAAACAGACCATACCTATGTAAGACTTAGAAAACCCAACAGTCAGTGGTGGCTCGAGCTCTTAATGAGAGCACTCTGGAGGCAGAGGCAGTCAGTTTCTGAGTTCGAGGCCAGCCTGGTTAAAGACAGGGATAGGCAGGGCTAGGCAAGGCAGGGCTGGGCTAGGCTAGGCTAGGCAAGGGGCTGGGCTAGGCAAGGCAAGGGGCTAGGCTAGGCAACGCAAGGGGCTAGGCAAGACAGACAGACAGAGAGAAAGACAGACAAGGATGGAAGCCTGCCTGGTTTTTCTTTCTTTCTTATCCCTTTTAAAAAATGTATATTTATTTATTTATTTATGTATTTATTTATTTATGTATTTATTAGATATAAGTACACTGTAGCTGTCTTCAGACACTCCAGAAGAGGGTTTCAGATTCTGGAGAATCTATATCCCTCTTATGGTCTGCATATGATGTACATAAACACAGCCTCACATATACTTCTAAAAATTTAAAGATGGGTAGGACCACTGAAAGGGCTCAACAATTAACATCATTGTCTCCTCTTCCAGAGAACCTGGGATCAACTACCAGCAACTATATGGTGGCCCATCTCCAGTTCCAGGGGATAAGACAGACAGACAGAGATACAGACAGATAGAGTTAAGGATGGCAGGCCTACCTGGTCTTTCATTCTTTCTTATCCTTTTAAAAAATGTTTATTTATTTATTTATTTATTTATTTATTTATTTATTTATTTATTTATTCGATATAAGTACACTGTAGCTGTCTTCAGACACTCCAGAAGAGGGTGTCAGATTCTGGAGAATCTAAATCCCTCTTATGGTCTGCATATGATGTACATGAACACAGCCTCACATATACTTATAAAAATTTAAAGATGGGTGGGACCACTGAAAGGTCTCAACAATTAACAGCATTGTCTCCTCTTCCATAGAACCTGGGATCAACTACCAGCAACTATATGGTGGCCCATATCCAGTATCAGAGGATCAGACAGACAGACAGACAGACAAACAGACAGAGATAAGGATGGCAGGACTGCCAGGTCTTCTTTCTTTCTTATCCTTTTTAAAAAATGTTTATTTATTTATTTATTTATTTATTTATTTATTTATTTATTTATTTATTTATTTATTCGATATAAGTACACTGTAGCTGTTTTCAGACACTCCAGAAGAGGGTGTCAGATTCTGGAGAATCTAAGTCCCTCTTATGGTCTGCACATGGTGTACCTAAAGAGAGCCTCACATATACTTCAAAAATTTAAAGAAGGGTGGGGCCACTGAAAAAGCTCAACAATTAACAGCATTGTCTCCTCTTCCAGAGAACCTGGGATCAACTACCAGCAACTATATGGTGGCCCATCTCCAGATCCAGGGGATCAGAGAGACAGACAGACAGACAGACAGACAAGGATGGCAGGCCTGCCTGGTTTTTCTTTCTTTCTTATCCTTTTTAAAACATGTTTATTTATTTATTTATTTATGTATTTATTAGATATAAGTACACTGTAGCTGTCTTCAGACACTCCAGAAGAGGGTATCAGATTCTGGAGAATATAAATCCCTCTTATGGTGTACATACAATGTACATAAACACAGCCTCACATATATTTCTAAAAATTTAAAGATGTGTGGGGCCATGAAAGGGCTCAACAATTAACAGCATTGTCTCCTCTTCCAGAGAACCTGGGATTAAACTACCAGCAACTATGTGGTGGCCCATCTCCAGTTCCAGGGGATCAGACAGACAGACAGACAGACAGACAGAGATAAGGATGGCAGGCCTGCTAGTCTTTATTTTTTTCTTATCCTTTTAAAAAAATGTTTATTTATTTATTTATTTATTTATTTATTTATTTATTTATTTATTTATTAGATATAAGTACACTGTAGCTGTCTTCAGACACTCCAGAAGAGGGTATCAGATTCTGGAGAATCTAAATACCTCTTATGGTCTGCATATGATGTACATAACACAGCCTCACATATATTTCTAAAAATTTAAAGATGTGTGGGGCCACTGAAAGGGCTCAACAATTAACAGCATTGTCTCCTCTTCCAGAGAACCTGGATCAACTACCAGCAACTATATGGTGGCCCATCTCCAGTTCCAGGGAATCAGACAGACAGACAGACAGATATAAGGATGGAAGGCCTGCCTGTATTTTCTTTCTTTATTATCCTTATTTAAAAATGTTTATTTGTTTATTTAAGTATGTATTAGACATAAGTACACTGTAGCTGTCTTCAGACACTCCAGAAGAGGGTGTCATATGCTGGAGAATCTAATTCCCTCTTATGGTCTGCATTTGATGTACATAAACATAGCCTCACATATACTTCTAAAAATTTAAAGATGGGTGGGGCCACTGAAAGGTCTCAACAATTAACAGCATTGTCTCCTTTTCCAGAGAACCTGGGATCAACTACCAGCAACTATATGGTGTCCCATCTCCAGTTACAGGGGATCAGACAGACAGACAGACAGACAGAAAGTGATAAGTATGGCAGGCCTGCATGGTCTTTCTTTCTTTCTTCTCCGTTTAAAAAAAATGTTTATTTATTTTATTTATTTATTTATTTATTTATTTATTTATTTATTTTTAATGTATTTATTAGATATAAGTACACAATACTTGTCTTCAGACACTCCAGAAGAGGTTGTCAGATTCTGGAGAATCTAAATCCCTCTTATGGTCTGCATATGATGTACATAAACACAGCCTCACATATACTTCTAAAAATTTAAAGATGGGTGGGGCCACTAAAAGGGATCAACAATTAACAGCATTGTCTCCTCTTCCAGAGAACCTGGGATCAATAACCAGTAATTATATGGTGGCCCATCTCCAGTTCCAGGGGATCAGACAGACACACAGACAGACAGACAGAGATAAGGATGGCAGGCCTGCCTGGTCTTTCTTTCTTTCTTATCATTTTAAAATAGGTTTATTAATTTATTTATGTATTTATTAGATATAAGTACACTATAGCTATCTTCAGACACTCCAGAAGAGGGTGTTTGATTCTGCAGAACGTAAATCCCATTTATGTTCTGCATATGATGTACATAAACACAGCCTCACATATACTTCTAAAAATTTAAAGATGGGTGGGGTCACTAAAGAAAGGGCTCAACAATTAACAGCATTGTCTCCTCTTCCAGAGAACCTGGGATGAACTACCAGCAACTATATGGTGGCCCATCTCCAGTTCCAGGGGATCAGACAGACAGACAGACAGACAGAGATAAGGATGGCAGGCGTGCCTGGTCTTTCTTTCTTTATTATACTGTTGAAAAAATGTTTATTTATTTATTTTTTTTATTTATGTATTTATTAGATATAAGTACACTGTAGCTGTCTTCAGACACTTCAGAAGATGTTGTCAGATTCTTGAGAATCTAAATCCCTCTTATGGTCTGCATATGATGTACATAAACACAGACTCACATATACTTCTAAAAATTTAAAGATGTGTGGGGCCACTGAAAGGACTCAACAATTAACAGCATTGTCTCCTCTTCCAGAGAACCTCGGAACAACTACCAGCAAATATATGGGGCCCATTCCAGTTCCAGGGGATCAGACTGACAGACAGACAGACAGACAGACAGAGATAAGGATGGCAGGCCTGCTGGTCTTTCTTTTTTTCTTATCCTTTTTAAAAAATGTTTGTTTATTTACTTATTTATTTATTTATTCATTTATTTATTTATTTATTTATTTATTTATTTATTTATTTATTTATTTATTAGATATAAGTACACTGTATCTGTCTTCAGACACTCCAGAAGAGGGTGTCAGATTGTGGAGAATCTAAATCCCTCTTTTGGTCTGCATATGATGTACATAAACACAGACTCACATATACTTCTAAAAATTTCAAGATGTGTGGGGCCACTGAAAGCGCTCAACAATTAACAGCATTGTCTCCTCTTCCAGAGAACCTGGGATCAACTACCAGCAACTATATGGTGGCCCATCTCCAGTTCTAGGGGATTAGACAGACAGACAGACAGAGATAAGGATGGCAGGCCTGCTGGTCTTTCTTTTTTTCTTATCCTTTTTAAAAAATGTTTATTTATTTATTTATTTAATTATTTATTTATTTATTTATTTATGAATTTATTAGATATATGTACACTGTATCCGTCATAGACACTCCAAAAGACGGTGTCAGATTCTGGAGAATCTATATCCCTCTTATGGTCTGCATATGATGTACATAAACACAGCCTCACATATACTTCTAAAAATTTAAAGATGTGTGGGGCCACTGAAAGGTCTCAACAATTAACAGCATTGTCTACTCATCAGAGATCCTGGGATCAACTACCAGCAACTTTATGGTGGCCCATCTCCAGTTCCATGTTATCAGACAGACAGACAGAGAGACAAGGATAAGGATGGCAGGCCTGCCTGGTCTTTCTTTCTTTTTTATCCTTTTTAAAAAATGTTTATTTATTTATTTATGTATTTATTAGATATAAGTACAATGTAGCTGTCTTCAAACAATCCAGAAGAGGGTGTCAGATTCTGGAGAATCTAAATACCTCTTATGGTCTGCATATGATGTACATAAACACAGCACAACTTTACTTCTAAAAATTCAAAGATGGGTTGGGCCACTGAAATGGCTCAACAATTAACAGCATTGTCTCCTCTTCCAGAGAGCCTGGGATCAACTTCCAGTAACTATATGGTGGCCCATCTCCAGTACCAGGGTATCAAACAGACAGACAGACAGACAGAGATAAGGATGGCAGGCCTGCCTGGTCTTTCTTTCTTTCTTATCCTTTTTAAAAAAAATTATTTTTTATATATGTATTTATTAGATATAAGTACACTGTAGCTGTCTTTAGACACTGCAGAAGAGGGTGTCAGATTCTGGAGAATCTAAATCCCTCTTAGGGTCTGCATATGATGTACATAAACACAGACTCACATTTTCTTCTAAAAATTTAAAGATGGGTGGGGCCACTGAAAGGGCTCAACAATTAACAGCATTGTCTCCTCTTCCAGAGAACCTGGGATAAACTACCAGCAACTATATGGTGGCCCATCTCCAGTTCCAGGGTATCAGACAGACAGACAGACAGACAGAGATAAGGGTGGTAGGCCTGCCTGGTCTTTCTTTTTTCTTATCCTTTTTAAATAATGTTTTTTAATTTTTTATTTATGTATTTATTAGATATAAGTACACTGTAGCTGTCTTCAGACACTCCAGAAGAGGGTGTCAGATTCTGGAGAATCTAAATCCCTCTTATGGTCTGCATATGATGTACATAAACACAGCCTCACATATACTTCTAAAAATTTAAAGATGGGTAGGACCACTGAAAGGGCTCAACAATTAACATCATTGTCTCCTCTTCCAGAGAACCTGGGATCAACTACCAGCAACTATATGGTGGCCCATCTGCAGTTCCAGGGTATCAGACAGACAGACAGACAGAAAGAGATAAGGATGGAGGCCTGCCTGGTCTTTCTTTCTTACTTATACTTTTTAGAAAATGTTTATTTATTTATTTATGTATTTATTAGATATAAGTACACTGTAGCTGTCTTCAAACACTCTAGAAGAGGGTCTCATCTTCTGGAGAATCTAAATCCCTCTTATGGTCTGCATATGATGTACATAAACACAGCCTCGCATATACTTCTAAAAATTTAAAGATGGGTGGGCCCACTGAAAAGCTAAACAATTAACAGCATTGTCTCTTCTTCCAGAGAAGGTGGGATCAACTACCAGCAACTATATGGTGGCCCATCTCAAGTTCCAGGGGATAAGACAGACAGACAGACAGAAAGAGATAAGGATGGCAGGCCTGACTGATTTTTCTTTCTTTCTTATCCTTTTTAAAAAATGTTTATTTATTTGTTTATTTATTTATTTATTTGTTTATTTATTTATGTATTTATTAGATATAAGTACACTGTAGCTGTCTTCAGACTCTCCAGAAGAGGGTGTCAGATTCTGGAGAATCTATATCCCTCTTATGGTTGCATATGATGTACATGAACACAGCCTCACATATACTTCTAAAAATTTAAAGATGTGTGGGGCCACTGAAAGGGCTCAACAATTAACAGCATTGTCTCCTCTTCCAGAGAACCTGAAATCAACTACCAGCAACTATATGGTGGCCCATCTCCAGTTCCAGGGGATCAGACAGACAGACAGACAGAGATAAGGATGGCAGGCCTGCCTGGTCTTTCTTTCTTTCTTATCGTTTTAAAAAAAATGTTTATTTAATTATTTATGTATTTATTAGATATAAGTACACTGTAGCTGTCTTCAGACACGCCAGAAGAGGGTGTCAGATTCTGGAATATCTAAATCCCTCTTATGGTATGTATATGATGTACATAAACACAGCCTCACATATACTTCTAAAAATTTAAAGATGGGTTGGGCTACTGAAAGGGCTCAACAATTAACAGCACTGACTCCTCTTCCAGAGAACCTGGGATCAACTACCAGCAACACTATGGTGGCCCATCTCCAGTTCCAGGGAATCAGACAGACAGACAGACAGAGATAAGGGTGGCAGGCCTGCCTGGTCTTTCTTACTTTCTTATCCTTTTTAAAAATGTTTATTTATTTATTTATTTATTTATTTATTTATTTATTCATTCATTCATTCATTTATTTATTTATGTATTTATTAGATATAAGTAAATTGAGCTCTCTTCAGACACTCAGGAAGAGGGTGTCAGATTCTGGAGAATCTAAATCCCTCTTATGGTCTGCATATGATGTACATAAACACAGCCTCACATATACTTCTAAAAATTTAAAGATGGGTTGGCCACAGAAAGGGCTCAACAATTAACAGCATTGTCTCCTCTTCCAGAGAACCTTAGATAAACTACCAGCAACTATATGGTTGCCCATCTCCAGTTCCAGTGTATCACACAGACAGACAGAGAGACACACATAAATATGGAGGCCTGCCTGGTCTTTCTTTCTTTCTTATACTTTTTAAAAAATGTTTATTTATTTATTTATGTGTTTATTAGATATAAGTACACATTAGCTGTCTTCAGACACTCCAGAAGAGGGTGTCAGATTCTGGAAAATCTAAATCCCTCTTATGGTCTGCATATCATGTACATAAACACAGCCTCACATACACTTCTAAAAATTTAAAGATGGGTGGGGCCACTGAAAGGGCTCAACAATTAACAGCATTGTCTCCTCTTCCAGAGAACCTGGGATCAATTACCAGCAACTATATGGTGGCCCATCTCGAGTCCAAGGGGATCAGACAGACTGTAGACAGACAGACAGAGAGACAGAGATAAGGATGGCAGGCCTGCCTGGTCTTTCTTTCTTTCTTATCCTGTTTATAAAATGTTTATTTATTTATTTATTTATTTATTTATTTATTTATTTATTTATTTATTTATTTGATATAAGTACACTGTAGTTGTCTTCAGACACTCCAGAAGAGGGTGTCAGATTCTGGAGAATCTAAATCACATTTATGGTCTGCATATGATGTACATAAACACAGCCTCACATATACTTCTAAATATTTAAAGATGGGTGGGGCCAATGAAAGGGCTCAACAATTAACAGCATTGTCTCCTCTTCCAGAGAACCTGGAATCAACTACCAGCAACACTATGGTGGCCAATCTACAGTTCCAGGGTATTAGACAGACAGACAGACAGACAGACAGAGATAAGGGTGGCAGGCCTGCCTGGTCTTTCTTACTTTCTTATCCTTTTTAAAAAATGTTTATTTATTTATTTATTTATTCATTTATTTATTTATGTATGTATTTATTAGATATAAGTAAACTGTAGCTGTCTTCAGACACTCCAGAAGAGGGTGTCAGATTCTGGAGAATCTAAATCCCTCTTATGGTCTGCATATGATGTACATAAACACAGCCTCACATATACTTCTAAAAATTGAAAGATGGGTGGGGATACAGAAAGGGATCAACATTTAAAAGCACTGTCTCCTCTTCCAGAGAACCTTGGATAAACTACCAGCAACTATATGGTGGCCCACTTCCAGTTCCAGGGTTTCACACAGACAGACAGACAGACAGAGATAAGGGTGGCAGGCCTGCCTGGTCTTTCTTTCTGTCTTATCCTTTTTAAAAAATGTTTATTTATTTATTTATTTATTTATTTGTTTATTTATTTATTTATGTATTTATTAGATATAAGTACACTGTAGCTGTCTTCAGACACTACAGAAAAGGGTGTCAGTTTCTGGAGAATCTAAATCACTCTTATGGTCTGCATATGATGTACATAAACACAGCCTCACATATACTTCTAAAAATTGAAAGATGGGTGGGGCTACAGAAAGGGCTCAACATTTAAAAGCACTGTCTCCTCTTCCAGAGAACCTTGGATAAACTACCAGCAACTATATGGTGGCCCACTTCCAGTTCCAGGGTTTCACACAGACAGACAGACAGACAGAGATAAGGGTGGCAGGCCTGCCTGGTCTTTCTTTCTGTCTTATCCTTTTTTAAAAATGTTTATTTATTTATTTATTTGTTTATTTATTTATTTATGTATTTATTAGATATAAGTACACTGTAGCTGTCTTCAGACACTACAGAAGAGGGTGTCAGTTTCTGGAGAATCTAAATCACTCTTATGGTCTGATTATGATGTACATAAACACAGCCTCAGATATACTTCTAAAAATTTAATGAAGGGTGGGGCCACTGAAAGGGCTCAACAATTTACAGCATTGTCTCCTCTTCCAGAGAACCTTGGATAAACTACCAGCAACTATATGGTGGCCCATATCCAGTACCAGAGGATCAGACAGACAGACAGACAGACAGACAGACAGAGATAAGGATGGCAGGCCTGCCAGGTCATTGTTTCTTTCTTATCCTTTTTAAAAAATGTTTATTTATTTATTTATTTATTTATTTATTTATTTATGTATTAATTAGTTATAAGTACACTGTAGCTGTCTTCAGACACTCCAGAAGAGGGTGCCAGATTCTGGAGAATTTAAATCACTCTTATGATCTGCATATGATGTACATAAATTCAGCCTCACATTTACTTCTAAAAATTTAAAGATGGCTGTGGCCACTGAAAGGACTGAACAATTAACATCATTGTCTCCTCTTCCAGAGAACTTGGGAAAAACTACCAGCAAATATATGGTGGCCCATATCCAGTTCCAGAGGATCAGACAGACAGACAGACAGACAGACAGACAGAGATAAGGATGGCAGGACTGCCTGATTTTACTTTCTTCCTTATCCTTTTTAAAAAATGTTTATTTATTTATTAATTTATTTATTTATGTATTTTTTAGATATAAGTACACTGTAGCTGTCTTAAGATCTCCAGTAGAGGGTGTCAGGTTCTGAAGAATCTAAAACAATCTTCTGGTCTGCATATGATGTACATAAACACAGCCTCAGATATACTTCTAAAAATTTAATGAAGGGTGGGGCCACTGAAAGGGCTCTACAATTAACAGCATTGTCTCCTCTTCCAGAGAACCTGGGATCAACTACCAGCAACTATATGGTGGCTCATCTCCAGTTCCCAGGGATCAGACAGACAGACAGACAGACAAACAGAGATATGGATGGCAGGCCTGCCTGGTCTTTCTTTTTTTCTTATCATTTAATTAAAAAAATGTTTATTTATTTATTTATTTATTTATTTATTTATTTATGTATTTATTATATATAAGTACACTGTAGCTGTCTTCAGACACTCCAGAAGAGGGTGTCAGATTATGGAGAATCTAAATCCCTCTTATGGCCTGCATATGATGTACATAAACAGAGCCTCACATACAGTTCTAAACATTTAAAGATGGGTGGGGCCATTGAAAGGGCTCAACAATGAACAGCATTGTCTCCTCTTCCAGAGAACCTCGGATCAACTACCAGCAACTATATGGTGGCCCATCTCCAGTTCCAGGGGATCAGACAGACAGACATACAGACAGTCAGAGATAAGGATGGCAGGCCTGCCTGGTCTTTCTTTCTTTCTTATCCTTTTGAAAAAATGTTTACTTATTTATTTATTTATTTATTTATTTATTTATTTATTAGATATAAGTACACTGTAGCTGTCTTCAGACACTCCAGAAAAGTGTGTCAGATTCTGGAGAATCTAAATCCCTTTTATGGTCTGCATAAGATGTACATAAACACAGACTCATGTATACTTCTAAAAATTTAAAGATGGGAGGGGCCACTGAAAGGGCTCAACAATTAACAGCGTTGTCTCCTCTTCCAGAGAACCTGGGATCAACTACCAACAACTATATGGTGGCCCATCCCAAGTTCCATGGGATCAGAACGACAGACAGACAGACAGACAAACAGAGATAAGGAAGGCAGGCCTGCCTGGTCTTTCTTTCTTTCTTATCCTTTTTAAAAAATGTTTATTTATTTATTTATTTATTTATTTATTTATTTATATATTTATTTATTTATTTATTAGATATAGGTACACTGTAGCTGTCTTCAGACTCTCCAGTAGAGGGTGTTAGAATCTGGAGAATCTGAATCCCTCTTATGGTCTGCATATGATGTACATAAACACAGCCTCACATATACTTCTAAAAATTTAAAGAAGGTTGGGGCCACTCTAAAAGCTCAACAATTAACAACATTGTCTCCTCTTACAGAGAACCTGGGATAAACTACCAGCACCTATATGGTGGCCCATCTCCAGTCCAGTGGATCAGACAGACAGACAGACAGAGAGACAGAGATAAGGATGGCAGGCCTGCCTGGTCTTTCTTTATTTCTTATCCTTTAAAAAAAATGTTTATTTATTTATTTATTTATTTATTTATTTATTTATTTATTATATATAAGTAAACTGTAGCCGTCTTCAGACACTCCAAGAGAGGGTGTCAGATTCTGGAGAATCTAAATCCCTCTTATGGTCTGCATATGATGTACATAAACACAGCCTCACATATACTTCTAAAAATTTAAAGATGGGTGGGACCACTGAAAGGGCTCAACAATTACCATCACTGTCTCCACTTCCAGAGAACCTGGGATCAACTATCAGCAAGTATATAGTGGCCCACTTCCACGTCCAGGGGATCAGACAGACTGTCAGACAGACAGACAGACAGACAGAGATAAGGATGGCAGGCCTGCCTGGTCTTACTTTCTTTTTTATCCTTTTAAAAAATGTTTATGTATGTATTTATTTATTTATTTATTTATTTATTTATTTATTTATGTATGTATGTATTTATTAGATATAAGTACAATGTAGCTGTCTTCACACACTTCAGAAGAGGGTGTCAGATTCTGGAGTATCTAAATCCCTCTTATGTTCTGCATATGATGTACATAAACACAGCCTCACATATACTTCTAAAAATTTAAAGATGGGTGGGGCCACTGAAAGGGCTCAACAATTAATAGCATTGTCTCCTCTTCCGGAGAACCTGGGATCAACTACCAGCAAATATATGGTGGCCTATCTCCAGTTCCAAAGGTCATATAGAGAGAAAGACAGACAGAAAGAGATAAGGACGGCAGGCTTGCCTGGTCTTTCTTTCTTTCTTATCCTTTTTAAAAAATGTTTATTTATTTATTTATTCATGTATTTATTAGATATAAGTACACTGTAGCTATCTTCAGACACTCCAGAAGAGTGTGTCAGTTTATGGAGCATCTAAATCCCTCTTATGGTCTGCATATGATGTACATAAACACAGCCTCACATACACTTCTAAAAATTTAAAGATGGGTGGGGCCATTGAAAGGGCTCAACAATTAACAGCATTGTCTCCTCTTCCAGAGAACCTCTGATAAACTACCAGCAACTATATGGTGGCCCATCTCCAGTTCCAGGGGATCAGAGAGACAGACAGACAGTCAGATATAAGGATGGCAGGCCTGCCTGGTCTTTCTTTCTTTTTTATCCTTTTGAAAAAAATGTTTACTTATTTATTTATTTATTTATTCATTTATTTATTTATTTATTAGATATAAGTACACTGTAGCTGTCTTCAGACACTCCAGAAGAGAGTGTCAGATTCTGGAGAATCTAAATACCTCTTATGGTCTGCATATGATATACATAAACACAGACTCAAGTATACTTCTAAAAATTTAAAGATGGGTGGGGCCACTGAAAGGGCTCAACAATTAAGAGCGTTGTCTCCTCTTCCAGAGAACCTGGGATCAACTACCAGCAACTATATGGTGGCCCATCTCCAGTTCCAGGGGATCAGACAGACAGACAGAGAGACACACAGACAGAGATAAGGATGGCAGGCCTGCCTGGTCTTTCTTTCTTTCTTATCCTTTTTAAAAAATGTTTACTTATTTATTTATTCATGTATTTAGTATATATAAGTACACTGTAGTGTCTTCAGACACTCCAGAAGAGGGTGCAAGCTTCTGGAGAATCTAAATCACTCTTATGGTCTGAATATAATGTACATAAACACAGCCTCACAATTACTTCTAAAAATTTAAAGATGAGTGGCGCCACTGAAAGTGGTAAACAATTAACAGCATTGTCTCCTCTTTCAGAGAACCTGGGATCAACTACCAGCAACTATATGCTGGCCCATTTCCAGTACCAGAGGAAAAGACAGACAGACAGACAGACAGACAGACAGAGATAAGGATGGCAGGCCTGCCAGGTCATTCTTTCTTTCTTATCTTTTTAAAAAATGTTTATTTATTTATTTATTTATTTATTTATTTATTTATGTATTTATTAGATATAAGTACACTGTAGCTGTCTTCAGACACTCCAGAGAGGGTGTCAGATTCTGGAGATTCTAAATCCCTCTTATGGTCTGCATATGATGTACATAAACACAGCCTCACATATACTCCTAAAAATTTAAAGATGGGTGGGGCCACTGAAAGGGCTCACAATTAACAGCACTGACTCCTCTTCCAGAGAACCTGGGATCAACTACCAACAACTATATGATGGCCTATCTTCAGTTCCAAAGGATCATATAGATAGACAGACAGACAGACAGAGATGAGGATGGCAGGCCTGCCTGGTCTTTCTTTCTTTCTTATCCAATTGAAAAAATTTTTACTTATTAATTAATTAATTAATTAATTTATTTATTTATTTATTTATTTATTAGATATAAGTACACTGTAGCTTTCTTCAGACATTCCAGAAGAGGGTGTCAGATTCTGGAGAAACTAATACCTCTTATGTTCTGCATATGATGTACATAAACACAGACTCAAGTATACTTCTAAAAATTTAAAGATGGGTGGGGCCACTGAATGGGCTCAACAATTAACAGCATTGTCTCCTCTTCCAGAGAACCTGGGATCAACTACCAGCAACTATATGGTGGCCCATCTGCAGTTCCAGGGGATCAGACAGACAGACAGACAGAGATAAGGAAGGCAGGCCTGCCTGGTCTTTCTTTCTTACTTATCCTGATTAAAAAATGTTTATTTATTTATTTATTTATTTATTTATTTATTTATTTATTTATTTATGTATTTATTAGATATAAGTACACTATAGCTGTCTTCAGACACTCCAGAAGAGGGTGTCAGATTCTGAAGAATTTAAATCACTCTTAGGGTCTGCATATGATGTACATAAATACAGCCTCACATTTACCTCTAAAAATTTAAAGATGGTTGGGGCCACTGAAAGGGCTCAACAATTCACAGCATTGTCTCCTCTTCCAGAGAACCTGGGAAAAACTACCAGCAAATATATGGTGGCCCATATCCAGTTCCAGAGGATCAGACAGACAGACAGACAGACAGAGAGAGATAAGGATGGCAGGCCTGCCTGATTTTTCTTTCTTTCTTATCCTTTTTAAAAAATGGTTATTTATTTATTAATTAATTTATTTATGTATTTATTAGATATAAGTACACTGTAGCTGTCTTCAGACACTCCAGTAGAGGGTGTCAGATTCTGAAGAAATTAAAACCATCTTCTGGTCTGCATATGATGTACATAAACATAGCCTCAGATATACTTCTAAAAATTTAACGAAGGGTGGGGCCACTGAAAGGGCTCAACAATTAAAAGCATTATGTCCTCTTCCAGAGAACCTGGGATCAACGACCAGCAACTATATGGTGGCTCATCTCCAGTTCCCTGGGATCAGACAGACAGACAGACAGACAGACAAACAGAGATATGGATGGCAGGTTTGCCTGGTCTTTCTTTTTTTCTTATTCTTTGAAAAAATATTTATTTATTTATTTATTTATTTATTTATTTATTTATTTATTAGATATAAGTACACTGTAGCTGTCTGCAGACACTCCAGAAGAGGGTGTCAGATACTGGAGAATCTAAATCCTTCTTATGGTCTGCATATGATGTACATAAACACAGCCTCACATATAATTCTAAAAATTTAAAGATGGGTGGGACCACTGAAAGGGCTCAACAATTAACATCATTGTCTCCTCTTCCAGAGAACCTGGGATCAACTATCAGCAACTATATGGTGGCCCATCTGCAGTTCCAGGGGATCAGACAGACAGACAGACAGACAGACAGACAGAGATAAGGATGGCAGGCCTGCCATGTCTTTCTTTCTTACTTATCCTGTTTAAAAAATGTTTATTTATTTATTTATTTATTTATTTATTAGATATAAGTACACTGTAGCTGTCTTCAGACAGTCCAGAAAAGGGTGTCAGATTCTGGAGAATCTAAATCCCTCTTATGGTCTGCATATGAAGTACATAAACACAGCCTAACATACAGTTCTAAATATTTAAAGATGGGTGGGGACATTGAAAGGGCTCAACAATGAACAGCATTGTCTCCTCTTCCAGAGAACCTCGGCTCAACTACCAGCAACTATATGGTGGCCCATCTACAGTTCCAGGGGATCAGACAGACAGACAGACAGACAGACAGACAGAGATATGGATGGCAGGCCTGCCTGGTCTTTCTTTCTTTCTTATCCTTTTGAAAAAATGTTTACTTATTTATTTATTTATGTATTTATTAGATATAAGTACACTGTAGCTGTCTTCAGACACTCCAGAAGAGGGTGTCAGAGTCTGGAGAATCTAATTCCCTCTTATGGCCTGCATATGATGTACATAAACACAGACTCACGTATACTTCTAAAAATTTAAAGATGTGTGGGGCCACTGAGAGGGCTCAAAAATTACCATGACTGTCTCCACTTCCAGAGAACCTGGGATCAACTATCAGCAACTATATAGTGGCCCACCTCCAGTTCCAGGGGATCAGACAGAATGTCAGACAGACAGACAGACAGACAGACAGAGATAAGAATGGCAGGCCTGCCTGGTCTTTCTTTCTTTCTTATCCTGTTTTAAAAATGTTTATTTATTTATTTTTTTATGTATTTATGTATTTATTAGATATAAGTACACTGTAGCTGTCTTCAGACACTCCAGAAGAGGGTGTCAGATTCTGGAGAATCTAAATCCCTCTTATGGTCTGCATATGATGTACATAAACACAGCCTCACATATAATTATAAAAACTTAAAGATGGGTGGGACGACTGAAAGGGCTCAACCATTAACATCATTGTCTACTCTTCCAGAGAACCTGGGATCAACTACCAGCAACTATATGGTGGACCATCTGCAGTTCCAGGGGAATCAGACAGTCAGACAGACAGACAGAGATAAGGATGGCAGGTTTGCCAGGTCTTTCTTTCTTACTTATCCTCTTTAAAAAATGTTTACTTATTTATTTATTTATTTATTTATTTATTTATTTATTTATTTATTTATGTATTTATTTGATATAAGTACACTGTAGCTGTCTTCAGACAGTCCAGAAAAGGGTGTCAGATTCTGGAGAATCTAAATCCCTCTTATGGTCTGCATATGATGTACATAATCACAGCCTCACAAATACTTCTAAACATTTAAAGATGGGTGGGGCCACTGAAAGGGCTCAACAATTAACAGCATTGTCTCCTCTTCCAGAGAACCTGGGAAAAACTAACAGCAAATATATGGTGGCCCATATGCAGTTCCAGAGGTTCAGACAGACAGACAGACAGAGATAAGGATGGCAGGCCTGCCTGATTTTTCTTTCTTTTTTATCCTTTATAAAAAATGTTTATTTATTTATTAATTTATTTATTTATGTATTTATTAGATATAAGTACACTGTAGCTGTCTTCAGAAACTCCAGTAGACGGTGTCAGATTCTGAAAAATCTAAAACCATCTTCTGGTCTGCATATGATGTACATAAACACAGCCTAAGATATACTTCAAAAATTTTAATGAAAGGTGGGGCCACTGAAAGGGCTCAACAATTAACAGCATTATCTCCTCTTCCAGAGAACCTGGGATCAACTACCAGCAACTATATGGTGGCCCATCTCCAGTTCCAGAGGATCAGACAGAAAGACAGACAGACAGATATAAGGATGGCAGGCCTGCCTGGTCTTTCTTTCTTTCTTATCCTTTTGAAAAAATGTTTACTTATTTATTTATTTATGTATTTATTAGATATAAGTACACTGTAGCTGTCTTCAGACACTCCAGAAGAAGGTGTCAGATTCTGCAGAATCTAAATCCCTCTTATGGTCTGCATATGATGTACATAAACACAGCCTCACATATACTTCTAAAAATTTAAAGATGGGTGGGACCACTGAAAGGTCTCAACAATTAACAGCATTGTCTCCTCTTCCATAGAACCTGGGATCAACTACCAGCAACTATATGGTGGCCCATATCCAGTATCAGAGGATCAGACAGACAGACAGACAGACAAACAGACAGAGATAAGGATGGCAGGACTGCCAGGTCTTCTTTCTTTCTTATCCTTTTTAAAAAATGTTTATTTATTTATTTATTTATTTATTTATTTATTTATTTATTTATTTATTTATTTATTCGATATAAGTACACTGTAGCTGTTTTCAGACACTCCAGAAGAGGGTGTCAGATTCTGGAGAATCTAAGTCCCTCTTATGGTCTGCACATGGTGTACATAAAGAGAGCCTCACATATACTTCAAAAATTTAAAGAAGGGTGGGGCCACTGAAAAAGCTCAACAATTAACAGCATTGTCTCCTCTTCCAGAAAACCTGGGATCAACTACCAGCAACTATATGGTGTCCCATCTCCATTTCTCAGGGATCAGACAGACAGACAGACAGACAGAGCTAAGGAGGGCAGGCCTGCCTTTTCTTTCTTTCTTATCCTTTTAAAAAATGTTTATTTAATTATTTATTTATGTATTTATTAGATATAAGTACACAGTAGCTGTCTTCAGACACTCAAGTAGAGGGTGTCAAATTCAGGAAAATCTAAATCCCTCTTATGGTCTGCATACCTTCAGTGGTGGCTCAAGCTCTTAATGAGAGCACTCTGTAGGCATAGGCAGTCAGTTTCTGAGTTCGAGGCCACCCTGGTGAAAGACAGGGTTAGGCAGGACTAGGGAAGGCTAGGGAAGGCTAGGGAAGGCTAGGGAAGGCTAGGGTAGGCAAGGCAAGGCTAGGGTAGGCTAGGGTAGGCTAGGGTAGGCTAGGGAAGGTTAGGGTAGGCTAGGGAAGGCTAGGGTAGGCTAGGGTAGGCTAGGGTAGGCTAGGGTAGGCTAGGGTAGGCTAGGGTAGGCTAGGGTAGGCTAGGGAAAGAAAGAAAGACAGAAAGAAAGAAAGGAAGAAAGAAAGAAAGAAAGAAAGAAAGAAAGAAAGAAAGAAAGAAAGAAAGAAAGAAAGAAAAAGGTTTTATAAAAAGTGTTAAAGTTTTTAAAAATTAAAAAAAAAATACCAGATCACCATCACACAGCATTGGCTGTCTTCAGGTGTATCCTTTCAGCCTCCAAAACAAAAAGCAATGGCTGGCTGTCTTCAGGTGTATCCTATTCTCCAGTCTTATTTCCAACCTAAGAGCTGGGCTGAGCTGCCTCATTATGTAATTGCAAACCTTCCTTGGTTTGTCTTTTCCATTTCTAAGACTAACAGGCCTTTTTCTATTTAGAGAATATGCTCATGACTGTACTTTAGATATAGTAAATATAACTGTTGCTTATAAAACTTGTTTTCTAGGAATTTTTAAAGGGCAATGGCAGAGTTTATTTTTTAAAAATATTTTGCATTTATTTATTTGTGTGAGTGATGAAGCTCAGGTCTTCAAACTCGTCAGGAGGTATGATTACCTCCCCTCTCTCTCAACCCCTCTCTCTCCTCTCTCAATGATTGTGTAAGAATGTTTTGCATGTGTATGCTGTGCCCACAGACTCCAGAACAGAGTATTAGATCCCCTGGAACTGGAGATGGGCCACCATATATAATACTGGTAATTGAGCCCAGGTTCTCTGGAAGAGGAGACAATGCTCTTAATTGTTGAGCCCTCTCTGTAGCCACATCTTTCTTTTTTTTTTTTTTTGAGTATATGTGAGGCTGTGTTTATATACATCATATGCAGACAATAGGAATGATTTAGATTCTTCAGAATCTGACACCCTCTTCTGGACTGTCTGAAGATAGCTACAGCATACTTAAATATAATAAATATATAAATCTTTAAAAAGAAAAGGAAAAGTAAAAAAGAAAGAACAGGCCTGCCATATGCATGTTCATAGAGGAAAATGGAAGAGACCCCAATCTAACCTCAGCAGGGTGCTTCCTTCTGGATGGTAGCTCACAGTTTCATCCCAGCAAGACAGGCAAATCACTGAGTTCAAGGACAGTAAGGTTCAGGACAGCCAAGGTTAGGAAGGAAAAGGGTCTATGTTGAGAATAAACCGACAAAACAACAACTAGGAAAAAGAAGTGACAGTGTAACTTGGGGTAGGGTACCAAAAAGAGAAAGCTTTCTGTTACCACTTACAAACAGCAGTAGACTTGCACCCTTCTGCCCAGGTCCCTGCCTTCCTTTCTAGGAATTCTAAGGATGCCAGGGGGTGGGGCAATCCAGATTAACTTTTTAATAACAAAGACTTGGTCTTTGATGTCTAGAGGAAGCCCTTCTCAGTGCCTTTAACTACCACTGAACTTTCAGGGCTGTGACTCAACTGTAACAAGGAACAGGGCTAAGAACCTGCAGCCTTTGAAAACAACTATTTTTTTAAAGAGGGGGACACAAATCAGCAGTAGAACCCCTCAGGTTCAGCCATAATACTTGTTAGGGAAACAGCCTCAATGTCCAGAGCTGAGGTCTCATGGGTGAACTGCTTCAAGCTCTGATATCATTGAAAGAAAGAAAAGTTATCATGTGGTTGCTTAATTTATTTATTTTATTATTTCTATTTTTTGTTTTCTTTTGTTTTGTTTTAGAAAAGGCCTCAGTCTGTAGCTATGGCTGACCTAGGACAGACTACATGTGTTAATTAGGGTTTCACAGCTGAGAAACAGACCATACCTATGTAAGACTTAGAAAACCCAACAGTCAGTGGTGGCTTGAGCTCTTAATGAGAGCACTCTGGAGGCAGAAGCAGTCAGTTTCTGACTTCGAGGCCAGCCTGGTTAAAGACAGGGATAGGCAGGGCTAGGCAAGGCAGGGCTGGGCTAGGCTAGGCAAGGCAAGGGGCTAGGCTAGGCTACGCAAGGGGCTAGGCAAGACAGACAGACAGAGAGAAAGACAGACAAGGATGGAAGGCCTGCCTGGTTTTTCTTTCTTCCTTATCCCTTTTAAAAATGTTTATTTATTTATTTATTTATTTATTTATTTATGTATTTATTAGATATAAGTACACTGTAGCTGTCTTCAGACACTCCAGAAGAGTGTGTCAGATTCTGGAGAATCTAAATCCCTCTTATGGTCTGCATATGATGTACAAAAACACAGCCTCACATATACTTCTAAAAATTTAAAGATGGGTGGGGCCACTGAAAGGGCTCAAAAATTAACAGCATTGTCTCCTCTTCCAGAGAACCTGGGATCAACTACCAGCAACTATAAGGTAGCCCATCTCCAGTTCTTGGGGATCAGACAGACAGACAGACAGACAGAGATAAGGATGGAAGGCCTGCCTGGACTTTCTTTCTTACTTATCCTTTTTAAAACATGTTTATTTCTTTATTTATGTATTTATTAGATATAAGTACATTGTAGCTGTCTTCAGACACTCCAGAAGAGTGTGTCAGATTCTGGAGAATCTAAATCCCTCTTATGGTCTGCATATGATGTACATAAACACAGCCTCACATATACTTCTAAAAATTTAAAAATGGGTGGGGCCACTGTAAGGGCTCAACAATTAACAGCATTGTCTCCTCTTCCAGAGAACCTGGGATCAAGTACCAGCAAAAATATGGTGGCCCATCTCCAGTTTCAGGGGATCAGACAGACAGACAGACAAACAGACAAGGATGGCAGGCCTGCCTGGTTTTTCTTTCTTTCTTATCCTTTTTAAAACATGTTTATTTATTTATTTATGTATTTATTAGATATAAGTACACTGTAGCTGTCTTCAGACACTCCGAAGAGGGATCAGATTCTGGAGAATGTAAATCCCTCTTATGGTCTGCATATGATGTACATAAACACAGCCTCACAAATACTTCTAAAAATTTAAAGATGGGTGGTGCCACTGAAAGGGCTCAAAAATTTACAGCCTTGTCTCCTCTTGCAGAGAATCTGGGATCAACTACCAGCAACTATATGGTGGCCCACTCCAGTTCCAGGGTATCAGACAGACAGACAGACAGACAGAGATAAGGATGGCAGGCCTTCCTGGTCTTTCTTTTTTTCTTATCCTTTTTAATAATGCTTATTTATTTATTTATTTATGTATTTATTAGATATAAGTACACTGTAGCTGTCTTCAGACACTCCAGAAGAGAGTGTCAGATTCTGGAGAATCTAAATCCCTCTTATTGTCTGCATATGATGTACATAAACACAGCCTCACATTTACTTCTAAAAATTAAAGATGGGTGTTGCCACTGAACGGCTCAAAAATTAACAGCATTGTCTCCACTTCCAGAGAACCTGAGATCAACTACCAGCAACTATATGGTGGCCCATCTCCTGTTCCAGGGGATCAGACAGAGAGACAGACATACAGACAGATAGAGATAAGGATGGCAGGCCTGCTTCGTCTTTCTTTCTTTCTTATCCTTTTTAAGAAATGTTTATTTATTTATTTATGTATTTATTAGATATAAGTACACTGTAGCTGTCTTCAGACATCAGGAAGAAGGTGTCAGATTCTGGAGAATCTAAATCCCTCTTATGGTCTGAATATGATGTACATAAACACAGACTCACATTTACTTCCAAAAATTAAAGATGTGTGGGGCCACTGTATGGGCTCAACCATTAACAGCATTGTCTCCTCTTCCAGAGAACCTGGGATCAACTACCAGCAACTATATGGTGGCCCATCTCCAGTTCCAGAGGATCAGACAGAGAGACAGACAGACAGACATATAGAGATAACGATGGCAGGCCTGCCTGGTCTTTCTTTCTTATCCTTTTTAAGAAATGTTTATTTACTTATTTATGTATTTATTAGATAAAAGTACACTGTAGCTATCTTCAGACACTCCAGAAGAGGGTGTCAGATTCTGGAGAATCTAAATCCCTCTTATGGTCTGCATATGATGTACATAAACACAGCCTCACATATATTTCTAAAAATTTACAGATGAGTGGAGCCACTGAAAGGGCTCAACAAATAACCGCATTGTCTCCTCTTCCAGAGAACCTGGGTTCAACTTCCAGCACCTATATGGTGGCCCATCTCCAGTTCCAGGGTATCAGACAGATAGACAGACAGACAGACAGAGAGACAGAGATAAGGAAGGCAGGCCTCCCTGGTCTTTCTTTCTTTCTTATCCTTTTTAAAAAATGTTTATTTATATATTTATTTATTTATTTATTTATTTATTTATTTATTTATTTATTTATTTATTAGATATAAGTACACTGTGTCTGTCTTCAGACACTCCAGAAGATGGTGTCAGATTCTGGAGAATCTAAATCCCTCTTATGGTCTGTATATGATGTACATAAACACAGCCTCACATATACTTCAAAAATTTAAAGATGTATGGGGTCACTGAAAGGGCTCAACAATTAACAGCATTATCTCCTCTTCCAGACAACCTGGGATCAACTACCAGCAACTATATGGTGGCTCATCTCCAGTTCTAAGGTATCAGACAGAAAGACAGACAGACAGACAGACAAGGGTGGCAGGCCTGCCTGGTTTTTTTTCTTTCTCATCCTTTTTAAAAATGTTTATTTATTTATTTATGTATTTATTAAATATAAGTACACTTTAGCGGTCTTCAGACACTCCAGGAGAGGGTGTCAGATTCTGGATAATCTAAATCCCTCTTATGGTGTGCATATGATGTACATAAACACAGACTCACATTTACTTCCAAAAATTTAAAGATGTGTGGGGCCACTGAAAGGGCTCAACAATTAACAGCATTGTCTCCTCTTCCAGAGAACCTGGGATCAACTACCAGCAACTATATTGTGGCCCATCTCCAGTTCCAGTGGATCAGAAAGACAGACAGACAGACAGACAGAGATAAGGATGCCAGGCCTGCCTGGTCTTTCTTTATTTCTTATCCTTTAAAAAAAATGTTTATTTATTTATTTATTTATTTATTTATGTATTTATTAGATATAAGTACACTGTAGCTGCCTTCAGACACTCCAGAAGAGGGTTTCAGATTCTGGAGAATCTAAATCCCTCTTATGGTCTGCATATGATGTACATAAACACAGCCTCACATATACTTCTAAAAATTTAATGATTGGTGGGACCACTGAAAGGGCTCAACAATTACCATCACTGTCTCCACTTCCAGAGAACCTGGTATCAACTATCAGCAACTATATAGTGGCCCACCTCCAGTTCCAGGGGATCAGACAGACTGTCAGACAGACAGACAGAGATAAGGATGGCAGGCTTGCCTGGTCTTTCTTTCTTTCTTATCCTTTTGAAAAAATGTTTGCTTATTTTTTTATTTATGTATTTATTAGATATAAGTACACTCTAGCTGTCTTCAGACACTCCAGAAGACGGTGTAAGATTCTGGAGAATCTAAATCCCTCTTTTGGCCTGCATATTATGTACATAAACACAGACTCACGTATACTTCTAAAAATTTAAAGATGTGTGGGGCCACTGAGAAGAATGGGAGGGTAGGGAAGTGGGGGGAGGTATGGGGGACTTTTGGGATAGCATTGGAAATGTAATTGAGGAAAATATGTAATAAAAAAAAAACAGTGAAAAACAAAACAAAACAATTAACAGCATTGTCTCCTCTTCTAGAGAATCTGGGATCAACTACCAGCAACTATATGGTGGCCCTTCTCCAGTTCCAGGGTATCAGACAGACAGACAGACAGACAGACAGACAGAGATAAGGATGGCAGGCCTGCCTGGTCTTTCTTTCTTTCTTATCCTTTTTAAAAAAATGTTTATTTATTTATTTATTTATTTATTTATTTATTTATTTATTAGATATAAGTAAACTGTTGCTATCTTTAGACACTCCAGAAGAGGGTGTCAGATTCTGGAGAATCTAAATCCCTCTTACGATCTGCATATGATGTATATAAACACAGCCTCACATTTTCTTCTAAAAATTTAAAGATGGGTGTGGCTTGGAATAAGATGAGTAACCCTGAAAAAGTCAAAAAATGAAAAATCACACTGTAGGATTTGGAATATGGTGAGAAACCCTGAAAAAGTCGAAAAATGAGAAAAGCATGCAGGAGTACCTGGAATATGGTGAGAAACACTGAAAAAGTCTTAAATGAGAATATCACACTCTAGGACTTGGAATATGGTGAGAAACCCTGAAAATGTCGAAAAATGAGAAAATCATGCAGTAGGACCCAGAATATGGTGAGAAACCCTGAAAAAAAAGTCAAAAAATAAGAAAATCACGCAGTAGGACCTGGAAGCTGGTGAGAAACCCTGAAAAAGTCGAAAAATGAGAAAATCAATCTGTAGGATCTGGAATATGGTGAGAAACCCTGAAAAATTCGAAAAAAGCAAAAATCACACTCTAGGACTTGGAATATGTTGAGAAACCCTGAAAAAGTCAAAAAATGAGAAAATCACACTGTAGGACTTGGAATATGGTGAGAAACCCTGAAAAAGTCGAAAAATGAGAAAATCACACTGTAGGACTTGGAATATGGTGAGAAACCCTGAAAAAGTCGAAAAATGAGAAAATCACGCAGTAGGACCTGGGATTTGGTGAGAAACACTGAAAAAGTCTTAAAATAGAAAATCACACTGTAGTACTTGGAATATGGTGAAAAATACTGAAAAAGTCTTAAAATGAGAAAATCACACCTTAGGACCTGGAATATGGTGAGAAACCCTGAAAAGGTCAAAAAATGAGAAAAATCACACTGTAGTACATGGAATATGGGTAGAAACTCTGAAAAAGTCGCAAATTATAAAATGACAGTGTAGGGCCTGGAATATGTTGAGAAAACCTGAAATATTCGAAAAATGAGAAAATGACAATGTAGAACCTGGAATACCGTAAGAAACCCTGAAAAAGTTAAAAAATGAGAAAATCACACTCTAGGACTGGAATATGGTGAGAAACCCTGAAACATCGAAAAATGAGAAAATCATGTAGTAAGACCCAGAATATGGTGAGAAATCCTGAAAAAAGTCGAAAAATGAGAAAATCACGCAGTAGGACCTGGAAGCTGGTGAGAAACCCTGAAAAAGTCGAAAAATGAGAAAATCAAACTGTAGGACCTGGAATATGTTGAGAAACCCTGAAAAATACGAAAAAGGCAAAAATCACACTCTAGGACTTGGAATATGATGAGAAACCATGAAAAAGTCAAAAAATGAAAAAATCACTCTGTAGTACCTGGAATATGGTGAGAAACACTAAAAACGTATTAAAATGAGAAAATCACCCAGTAGGACCTGGAATGAGGTGAGAAACCCTGAAACAGTCGAAATATAAGAAAATCAAACTTGTAGTACATGCAATATGGTGACAAACACTGAAAAAGTCGAAAAATGAGAATATCACACTCTAGGATTTGGAATATGATGAGAAACCCTGAAAAATTCAAAAAATGAGAAAATCACACTGTAGGACTTGGAATATGGTGAGAAACCCTCAAAAAGTCGAAAAATGAGAAAATCATGCACTAGGATCCAGAATATGATGAGAAACACAGAAAAAGTCTTAAAATGAGAAAATCACACTGTAGGACCTGGAATATGGTAAGAAACCCTGAAAATGTCGAAAAATGAGAAAATGACACTGTAGGAGCTGGAATATGGTGAGAAGTCATGAAAAAGTCAAAAAAAAAAAAAGAAATACACACTTGTAGGACTTGCAATATGGTGAGAGAACCTGAAAAAGTCTTAAAATGAGAAAATCACACTGTAGGACTTGGGATATGGTGAGAAACCCTGAAAAGGTCGAAAAATTAGAAAATCAAACTGTAGTACCTGGTATATGGTGAGAAACACTAAAAAAGTATTAAAATGAGAAAATCACACAGTAGGACCTGGAATATGGTGAGAAACCCTGAAGCAGTTCAAAAATAAGAAAATAAAACTTGTAGTACATGCAATATGGTGAGAAACACTGAAAAAGTCGAAAAATGAGAATATCACACTCTAGGACTTGGAATATGATGAGAAACCCAGAAAAAGTCTAAAAATGAGAAAATCACACTGTAGGACTTGGAATATGGTGAGAAACCCTGAAAAAGTCGAAAAATGAGAAAATCACACTGTAGTACCTAGAATATGGTGAGAAACACTGAAAAAGTCTAAAAATAAGATAAAACTTGTAGTACCTGAAGTATGATGAGAAACCCTGAAAAAGTCAAAAAATTAGAAAATCAAATTGTAGGAACTGGAATATGCTGAGAATCCCTGAAAAATTCGAAAAATGCGAAAATCACCCTCTAGGACTTGGAATACGATGAGAAACCCTGAAAAAGTCAAAAAATGAGAAAATCACACTGTAGTACCTGGAATATGGTGAGAAACACTGAAAAAGTCTAAAAATAAGATAAAACTTGTAGTACCTGAAATATGGTGAGGAACCCTAAAAAAGTCGAAAAATGAGAAAATCACACTGTAGGACTTCGAATATGATGAGAAACCGTGAAAAAGTAAAAAAAATGAGAAAAATACACTGTAGGAGCTGGAATATGGAGAGAAACCCTGAAAAGGTTAAAAAATTAGAATATCACAATTGTAGGACCTCCAATATGGTGAGAAACCCTGAAAAAGTTGAAAAATGAGAAAACCACACTGTAGGACCTGGAATATGGTGAGAAACACTGAAAAATTCAAAAAATGAGAAAATCACACAGTAGGACCTAAATATGGTGAGAAACCCTGAAACAGTCGAAATATAAGAAAATCAAACTTGAAGTACCTGCAATATGGTGAGAAACCCTGAAAAAGTCGAAAAATGAAAAAATCACACTGTAGGATTTGGAATATGATGAGAAACCATGAAAAAGTCAAAAATGAGAAAAATATACTGTAGGAGTTGGAATGTGGTGAGAAAAACTGAAAAAGTCGAAGAATAAGAAAATCACACAAGTAGGACCTCCAATATGGTGAGAAACCCTGAAAAAGTCGAAAAATGAGAAAATTACAGAGTAGGACATGGAATATGGTAAGAAACCCTTTAAAAGTCGGAAAAAGAGAAAATCACACTGTAGGATTTGGAATATGATGAGAAAACCTGAAAAAGTCAAAAAATGAGAAAATCACACTGTAGTACCTGGAATATTGTGAGAAAACACTGAAAAAGTCTAAAAATGAGAAAATCACACAGTAGGACTTGGAATATGGTGAGAAACCCTGAAACAGTCGAAAAATAAGAAAATCAAACTTGTAGTACCTGCAATATGGTGAGAAAACCTGAAAAAGTCGACAAATGAGAAAATCATACTGTAGGACCTGCAATAGGGTGAGAAATTCTGAAAAAGTCAAAAAATGAGAAAATCACACTGTAGGACTTGGAATATGATGAGAAAACCTGAAAAAATCTAAAAATGAGAAAATCACACTGTAGGAGCTGGAATATGGTGAGAAACCCTGAAAAGTCAAAAAAAGAGAAAAATCACACTGTAGGACCTGGAATATGGTGAGAAAACATGAAAAACTCAAAAAGGAGAAAATCACACTCTAGGACTTGGAATATGATGAGAAAACCTGAAAAAGTCCAAAAATGAGAAAATCACACTGTAGGACTTCGAATATGATGAGAAACTCTGAAAAAGTCAAAAAATGAGAAAATCACCCTGTAGGACTTGGAATATGGTGAGAAACCCTGAAAAAGTCAAAAAATGAGAAAAATCACACTGTAATACCTGGAATATGGTGAGAAACTCTGAAAAAGTCGCAAATTAGAAAATGACAGTGTAGGACCTGGAATATGTTGAGAAAACCTGAAATATTCAAAAAATGAGAAAATGACAATGTAGAACCTGGAATAAGTAAGAAACCCCGAAAATTTTAAAAAAAGAGAAAATCGCACTGTAGGACCTGGAATATGGTGAGAAACAGTGAAAAAGTCAAAAAATGAGAATATCACACTCTAGGACTTGGAATATGGTGAGAAACCCTGAAAAAGTCAAAACATGAGAAATTCATGCAGTAGGACCCAGAATATGGTGAGAAACCCTGAAAGAAGTCGGAAAATGAGAAAATCAGGCAGTAGGACTTGGAAGCTAGTGAGAAACCCTGAAAAAGACGAAAAGTGAGAATAACAAACTGTAGGACCTGGAATATGTTGAGAAACCCTGAAAAATTCGAAAAAAGCAAAAATCATACTCTAGGACTTGGAATGTGATGAGAAACCCTGAAAAAGTAAAAAAATGAGAAAATTACACTGTAGTACCTGGAATATGGTAAAAAAGTATTAAAATGAGAAAATCACACAGTAGGACCTGGAATATGGTGAGAAACTCTGAATAAGTCGAAAACATGAGAAAATCACGCAGTAGCCTGGAATATGGTGAGAAACCCTGAAAAAGTCGAAAAATGAGAAAATCACGCAGTAGTACCTGGAATATGGTGAGAAACACTGAAAAAGTCTTAAAATGAGAAAATCACACTGTAGGACTTGGAATATGGTGAGAAACTCTGAAAATGTCGAAAAATAAGAAATTCACACTTGTAGGACCTGCAATATGGTGAGAAACCCTGAAAAAGTCAAAAAATGAGAAAATCACACTGTAGGACTTGGAATAAAATGAGAAACCGTGAAAAAGACAAAAAATGACAAAAGTACACGGTAGGAGATGGAATATGGAGAGAAACCGTTAAAAAGTAGAAAAATAAGATATACACACTTGTAGGACATGCAATATGGTGAGAGACCCTGAAAAAGTCTTAAATGAGAAAATCACACTGTAGTACCTGGAATATGGTGAGAAACCCTGAAAAAGTCCAAAAATAAGAAATTCACACGTGTAGTACCTGCAATATGGTGAGAAACCCTGAAAAAGTTGAAAAATGAGAAAATCACACTGTAGGACTTGGAATAAGATGAGACACCCTGAAAAAGTCAAAAAATGAGAAAATTTCACTGTAGGACTTGGAATAAGATGAGAAACCCTGAAAAAGTTGAAAAATGAGAAAATCACAATGTAGAAGATGGAATATGGTGAGCAATCCTGAAAAAGTCAAAAAATGAGAAAATCACACTGTGGAACCTGGAATATGGTGAGAAACTCTGAAAAAGGCGAAAAATTGGAAAAATCACACTCTAGGACTTGGAATATGATGAGAAACCCTGAAAAAGTCAAAAATGAGAAAATCAGACTGTAGTAGCTGGAATATGGTGAGAAACATTGAAAAAGTCTCAAAATGAGAAAATCACACAGTTGGACCTGCAATATGGTGAGAAAAATTGAAACAGTCGAAAAATAAGAAAATCAAACTTGTAGTCCCTGCAATATGGTGAGAAACCCTGAAAAATTCCAAAAATGAGAAAATCACACTGTAAGATTTAGAATATGATGAGAAACACTGAAAAAGTCAAAAATGAGAAAAATACACTGTAGAAGCTGGAATATGGTGAGTAAACCCTGAAAAAGTCGAAAAATAAGAAAATCACACTTGTAGAACCTCCAATATGTTGAGAAACCCTGAAAAAGTCTTAAAATGAGAAAATCACACTGTAGGACTTGGAATAAGATGAGAAACCCTAAAAAAGTCGAAAAATGAGAAAAATACACTGAAGGAGTTGGAATATGTTGAGAAACCCTGAAAAAGTCTTAAAATGAGAAAATCACACTGTAGGACCTGGAATATGGTGAGAAACCCTGAAATATCGAAAAATAAGAAAATCAAACTTGTAGTACCTGTAATATGGTGAGAAACCCTGAAAAAGTCAAAAAATGAGAAAATCACAATATAGGACTTGGAATAAGATGAGAATCTGTGAAAAAGACAAAAAAATGACAAAAACACACTGTAGGAGCTTGAATATGGTGAGAAACCCTGAAAAAGTCCAAAAATAAGAAATTCACACTTGTAGGACCTGCAATATGGTGAGAAACCCTGAAAAAGTCGAAGAATGAGAAAATCACACTGTAGGATTTGGAATATGATGAGAAACCATGAAAAAGTCAAAAATGAGAAAAATATACTGTAGGAGTTGGAATGTGGTGAGAAAACCTGAAAAAGTCGAAGAATAAGAAAATCACACAAGTAGGACCTCCAATATGGTGAGAAACCCTGAAAAAGTCGAAAAATGAGACAATTACAGACTAGGACATGGAATAAGGTTAGAAACCCTTTAAAAGTCGGAAAAAGAGAAAATCACACTGTAGGATTTGGAATATGATGAGAAAACCTGAAAACGTCAAAAAATGAGAAAATCACACTGTAGTACCTGGAATATTGTGAGAAAACACTGAAAAAGTCTAAAAATGAGAAAATCACACAGTAGTACTTGGAATATGGTGAGAAACCTGAAAAAGTCAAAAAATGAGAAAAATCACACTGTAGTACATGGAATATGGTGAGAAACTCTGAAAAAGTCGCAAATTAGAAAATGACAGTGTAGGACCTGGAATATGTTGAGAAAACCTGAAATATTCAAAAAATGAGAAAATGACAATGTAGAACCTGGAATAAGTAAGAAACCCCGAAAATTTTAAAAAAAGAGAAAATAGCACTGTAGGACCTGGAATATGGTGAGAAACAGTGAAAAAGTCAAAAAATGAGAATATCACACTCTAGGACTTGGAATATGGTGAGAAACCCTGAAAAAGTCAAAACATGAGAAATTCATGCAGTAGGACCCAGAATATGGTGAGAAACCCTGAAAGAAGTCGGAAAATGAGAAAATCAGGCAGTAGGACTTGGAAGCTAGTGAGAAACCCTGAAAAAGACGAAAAGTGAGAATAACAAACTGTAGGACCTGGAATATGTTGAGAAACCCTGAAAAATTCGAAAAAAGCAAAAATCACACTCTAGGACTTGGAATGTGATGAGAAATCCTGAAAAAGTAAAAAAATGAGAAAATCACACTGTAGTACCTGGAATATGGTAAAAAAGTATTAAAATGAGAAAATCACACAGTAGGACCTGGAATATGGTGAGAAACTCTGAAAAAGTCGAAAACATGAGAAAATCACGCAGTAGCCTGGAATATGGTGAGAAACCCTGAAAAAGTCAAAAAATGAGAAAAATACACTGAAGGAGTTGGAATATGTTGAGAAACCCTGAAAAAGTCTTAAAATGAGAAAATCGCACTGTAGGACCTGGAATATGGTGAGAAACCCTGAAATATCGAAAAATAAGAAAATCAAACTTGTAGTACCTGTAATATGGTGAGAAACCCTGAAAAAGTCAAAAAATGAGAAAATCACAATATAGGACTTGGAATAAGATGAGAATCTGTGAAAAAGACAAAAAAATGACAAAAACACACTGTAGGAGCTTGAATATGGTGAGAAACCCTGAAAAAGTCCAAAAATAAGAAATTCACACTTGTAGGACCTGCAATATGGTGAGAAACCCTGAAAAAGTCGAAGAATGAGAAAATCACACTGTAGGATTTGGAATATGATGAGAAACCATGAAAAAGTCAAAAATGAGAAAAATATACTGTAGGAGTTGGAATGTGGTGAGAAAACCTGAAAAAGTCGAAGAATAAGAAAATCACACAAGTAGGACCTCCAATATGGTGAGAAACCCTGAAAAAGTCGAAAAATGAGACAATTACAGACTAGGACATGGAATAGGGTAAGAAACCCTTTAAAAGTCGGAAAAGAGAAAATCACACTGTAGGATTTGGAATATGATGAGAAAACCTGAAAAAGTCAAAAAATGAGAAAATCACACTGTAGTACCTGGAATATTGTGAGAAAACACTGAAAAAGTCTAAAAATGAGAAAATCACACAGTAGGACTTGGAATATGGTGAGAAACCCTGAAAAAGTCAAAAAATGAGAAAAATCACACTGTAGTACATGGAATATGGTGAGAAACTCTGAAAAAGTCGCAAATTAGAAAATGACAGTGTAGGACCTGGAATATGTTGAGAAAACCTGAAATATTCAAAAAATGAGAAAATGACAATGTAGAACCTGGAATAAGTAAGAAACCCCGAAAATTTTAAAAAAAGAGAAAATAGCACTGTAGGACCTGGAATATGGTGAGAAACAGTGAAAAAGTCAAAAATGAGAATATCACACTCTAGGACTTGGAATATGGTGAGAAACCCTGAAAAAGTCAAAACATGAGAAATTCATGCAGTAGGACCCAGAATATGGTGAGAAACCCTGAAAGAAGTCGGAAAATGAGAAAATCAGGCAGTAGGACTTGGAAGCTAGTGAGAAACCCTGAAAAAGACGAAAAGTGAGAATAACAAACTGTAGGACCTGGAATATGTTGAGAAACCCTGAAAAATTCGAAAAAAGCAAAAATCACACTCTAGGACTTGGAATGTGATGAGAAATCCTGAAAAAGTAAAAAAATGAGAAAATCACACTGTAGTACCTGGAATATGGTAAAAAAGTATTAAAATGAGAAAATCACACAGTAGGACCTGGAATATGGTGAGAAACTCTGAAAAAGTCGAAAACATGAGAAAATCACGCAGTAGCCTGGAATATGGTGAGAAACCCTGAAAAAGTCAAAAAATGAGAAAATCACGCAGTAGTACCTGGAATATGGTGAGAAACACTGAAAAAGTCTTAAAATGAGAAAATCACACTGTAGGACCTGGGATATGGTGAGAAACTCTGAAAATGTCGAAAAATAAGAAATTCACACTTGTAGGACCTGCAATATGGTGAGAAACCCTGAAAAAGTCAAAAAATGAGAAAATCACACTGTAGGACTTGGAATAAAATGAGAAACCGTGAAAAAGACAAAAAATGACAAAAGTACACGGTAGGAGATGGAATATGGAGAGAAACCGTTAAAAAGTAGAAAAATAAGATATACACACTTGTAGGACATGCAATATGGTGAGAGACCCTGAAAAAGTCTTAAATGAGAAAATCACACTGTAGTACCTGGAATATGGTGAGAAACCCTGAAAAAGTCCAAAAATAAGAAATTCACACGTGTAGGACCTGCAATATGGTGAGAAACCCTGAAAAAGTTGAAAAATGAGAAAATCACACTGTAGGACTTGGAATAAGATGAGACACCCTGAAAAATTCAAAAAATGAGAAAATTTCACTGTAGGACTTGGAATAAGATGAGAAACCCTGAAAAAGTTGAAAAATGAGAAAATCACAATGTAGAAGATGGAATATGGTGAGCAATCCTGAAAAAGTCAAAAAATGAGAAAATCACACTGTGGAACCTGGAATATGGTGAGAAACTCTGAAAAAGGCGAAAAATTGGAAAAATCACACTCTAGGACTTGGAATATGATGAGAAACCCTGAAAAAGTCAAAAATGAGAAAATCAGACTGTAGTAGCTGGAATATGGTGAGAAACATTGAAAAAGTCTCAAAATGAGAAAATCACACAGTTGGACCTGCAATATGGTGAGAAAAACTGAAACAGTCGAAATATAAGAAAATCAAACTTGTAGTCCCTGCAATATGGTGAGAAACCCTGAAAAATTCCAAAAATGAGAAAATCACACTGTAAGATTTAGAATATGATGAGAAACACTGAAAAAGTCAAAAAATGAGAAAAATACACTGTAGAAGCTGGAATATGGTGAGTAAACCCTGAAAAAGTCGAAAAATAAGAAAATCACACGTGTAGAACCTCCAATATGTTGAGAAACCCTGAAAAAGTCTTAAAATGAGAAAATCACACTGTAGGACTTGGAATAAGATGAGAAACCCTAAAAAAGTCAAAAAATGAGAAAAATACACTGAAGGAGTTGGAATATGTTGAGAAACCCTGAAAAAGTCTTAAAATGAGAAAATCACACTGTAGGACCTGGAATATGGTGAGAAACCCTGAAATATCGAAAAATAAGAAAATCAAACTTGTAGTACCTGTAATATGGTGAGAAACCCTGAAAAAGTCAAAAAATGAGAAAATCACAATATAGGACTTGGAATAAGATGAGAATCTGTGAAAAAGACAAAAAAAATGACAAAAACACACTGTAGGAGCTAGAATATGGTGAGAAACCCTGAAAAAGTCCAAAAATAAGAAATTCACACTTGTAGGACCTGCAATATGGTGAGAAACCCTGAAAAAGTCGAAGAATGAGAAAATCACACTGTAGGAGTTTGAATATGGTGACAAACCCTGAAAAAGTCGAAAAATGAGAAAATCATGGACTAGGACCCAGAATATGATGAGAAACACAGAAAAAGTCTTAAAATGAGAAAATCACACTGTAGGACCTGGAATATGGTAAGAAACCCTGAAAATGTCGAAAAATGAGAAAATCACACTGTAGTACCTGGAATATGGTAAAAAAGTATTAAAATGAGAAAATCACACAGTAGGACCTGGAATATGGTGAGAAACTCTGAAAAAGTCGAAAACATGAGAAAATCACGCAGTAGCCTGGAATATGGTGAGAAACCCTGAAAAAGTCAAAAAATGAGAAAATCACGCAGTAGTACCTGGAATATGGTGAGAAACACTGAAAAAGTCTTAAAATGAGAAAATCACACTGTAGGACCTGGGATATGGTGAGAAACTCTGAAAATGTCGAAAAATAAGAATTCACACTTGTAGGACCTGCAATATGGTGAGAAACCCTGAAAAAGTCAAAAAATGAGAAAATCACACTGTAGGACTTGGAATAAAATGAGAAACCGTGAAAAAGACAAAAAATGACAAAAGTACACGGTAGGAGATGGAATATGGAGAGAAACCGTTAAAAAGTAGAAAAATAAGATATACACACTTGTAGGACATGCAATATGGTGAGAGACCCTGAAAAAGTCTTAAATGAGAAAATCACACTGTAGTACCTGGAATATGGTGAGAAACCCTGAAAAAGTCCAAAAATAAGAAATTCACACGTGTAGGACCTGCAATATGGTGAGAAACCCTGAAAAAGTTGAAAAATGAGAAAATCACACTGTAGGACTTGGAATAAGATGAGACACCCTGAAAAAGTCAAAAAATGAGAAAATTTCACTGTAGGACTTGGAATAAGATGAGAAACCCTGAAAAAGTTGAAAAATGAGAAAATCACAATGTAGAAGATGGAATATGGTGAGCAATCCTGAAAAAGTCAAAAAATGAGAAAATCACACTGTGGAACCTGGAATATGGTGAGAAACTCTGAAAAAGGCGAAAAATTGGAAAAATCACACTCTAGGACTTGGAATATGATGAGAAACCCTGAAAAAGTCAAAAATGAGAAAATCAGACTGTAGTAGCTGGAATATGGTGAGAAACATTGAAAAAGTCTCAAAATGAGAAAATCACACAGTTGGACCTGCAATATGGTGAGAAAAACTGAAACAGTCGAAATATAAGAAAATCAAACTTGTAGATCCTGCAATATGGTGAGAAACCCTGAAAAATTCCAAAAATGAGAAAATCACACTGTAAGATTTAGAATATGATGAGAAACACTGAAAAAGTCAAAAAATGAGAAAAATACACTGTAGAAGCTGGAATATGGTGAGTAAACCCTGAAAAAGTCGAAAAATAAGAAAATCACACTTGTAGAACCTCCAATATGTTGAGAAACCCTGAAAAAGTCTTAAAATGAGAAAATCACACTGTAGGACTTGGAATAAGATGAGAAACCCTAAAAAAGTCAAAAAATGAGAAAAATACACTGAAGGAGTTGGAATATGTTGAGAAACCCTGAAAAAGTCTTAAAATGAGAAAATCACACTGTAGGACCTGGAATATGGTGAGAAACCCTGAAATATCGAAAAATAAGAAAATCAAACTTGTAGTACCTGTAATATGGTGAGAAACCCTGAAAAAGTCAAAAATGAGAAAATCACAATATAGGACTTGGAATAAGATGAGAATCTGTGAAAAAGACAAAAAAAATGACAAAAACACACTGTAGGAGCTAGAATATGGTGAGAAACCCTGAAAAAGTCCAAAAATAAGAAATTCACACTTGTAGGACCTGCAATATGGTGAGAAACCCTGAAAAAGTCGAAGAATGAGAAAATCACACTGTAGGAGTTTGAATATGGTGAGAAACCCTGAAAAAGTCGAAAAATGAGAAAATCATGGACTAGGACCCAGAATATGATGAGAAACACAGAAAAAGTCTTAAAATGAGAAAATCACACTGTAGGACCTGGAATATGGTAAGAAACCCTGAAAATGTCGAAAAATGAGAAAATGACACTGTAGGAGCTGGAATATGGTGAGAAGTCCTGAAAAAAGCCAAAAAAAAAAAAAAAAAAAAAAGAAATACAAACTTGTAGGACTCGTAGGACTTGCAATATGGTGAGAGACCCTGAAAAAGTCTTAAAATGAGAAAATCACACTGTAGGACTTGGAATATGATGAGAAACCCTGAAAAATTCAAAAAATGAGAAAATCACACTGTAGTACCTGGTATATGGTGAGAAACACTAAAAAAGTATTAAAATGAGAAAATCACACTGTAGGACCTGGAATATGGTGAGAAACCCTGAAACAGTCCAAAAATAAGAAAATAAAACTTGTAGTACATGCAATATGGTGAGAAACACTGAAAAAGTCGAAAAATGAGAATATCACACTGTAGTACTTGGAATATGGTGAGAAACCCTGAAAAAGACGAAAAATGAGAAAATCACACTGTAGTACATGGAATATGGTGAGAAACACTGAAAACGTCTAAAAATAAGATAAAACTTGTAGTACCTGAAATATGGTGAGAAACCCTGAAAAAGTCAAAAAATTAGAAAATCAAATTGTAGGAACTGGAATATGCTGAGAATCACTGGAAATTTCGAAAAATGCGAAAATCACACTCTAGGACTTGGAATACGATGAGAAACCCTGAAAAAGTCAAAAAATGAGAAAATCACACTGTAGTACCTGGAGTATGGTGAGAAACACTGAAAAAGTCTAAAAATAAGATAAAACTTGTAGTTCCTGAAATATGGTGAGAAACCCTGAAAAAGTCGAAAAATGAGAAAATCACACTGTAGGACTTCGAATATGATGAGAAACCGTGAAAAAGTAAAAAAATAAGAAAAATACACTGTAGGAACTGGAATATGGAGAGAAACCCTGAAAAGGTTAAAAAATTAGAAAATCACAATTGTAGGACCTCCAATATGGTGAGAAACCCTGAAAAAGTCGAAAAATGAGAAAAACACACTGTAGGACCTGGAATATGGTGAGAAACACTGAAAAATTCAAAAAATGAGAAAATCACACAGTAGGACCTGAAATATGGAGAGAAACCATGAAAGAGTCGAAATATAAGAAAATCAAACTTGAAGTACCTGCAGTATGGTGAGAAACCCTGAAAAAGTCGAAAAATGAAAAAATCACACTGTAGGATTTGGAATATGATGAGAAACCATGAAAAAGTCAAAAATGAGAAAAATATACTGTAGGAGTTGGAATGTGGTGAGAAAACCTGAAAAAGTCAAAGAATAAGAAAATCACACAAGTAGGACCTCCAATATGGTGAGAAACCCTGAAAAAGTCGAAAAATGAGACAATTACAGACTAGGACATGGAATATGGTAAGAAACCCTTTAAAAGTCGGAAAAAGAGAAAATCACACTGTAGGATTTGGAATATGATGAGAAAACCTGAAAAAGACAAAAAATGAGAAAATCACACTGTAGTACCTGGAATATTGTGAGAAAACACTGAAAAAGTCTAAAATGAGAAAATCACACAGTAGGACTTGGAATATGGTGAGAAACCCTGAAAGAATCGAAAAATTACAAACTTGTAGTACCTGCAATATGGTGAGAAAACATGAAAAAGTCGAAAAATGAGAAAATCATACTGTAGGACCTGCAATAGTGTGAGAAATATTGAAAAAGTCAAAAAATGAGAAAATCACACTGTAGGACTTGGAATATGATGAGAAAACCTGAAAAAAAATCTAAAAATGAGAAAATCACACTGTAGGAGCTGGAATATGGTGAGAAACCCTGAAAAGTCAAAAAAAGAGAAAAATCACACTGTAGGACCTGGAATATGGTGAGAAAACATGAAAAAGTCAAAAAATGAGAAAAATCACACTGTAGTACATGGAATATGGTGAGAAACTCTGAAAAAGTCGCAATTTAGAAAATGCCAGTGTAGGACCTG